>NC_091986.1:165487946-165787946 GCF_044704955.1 Pristiophorus japonicus | reverse complement strand
TAGAAGCTTTTGCAGTCATTTTTTATGTTTCTGGCAAGCTTCCTCTCGTACTCTATTTTCCCCTTCTTAAGTAAACCCTTTGTCCTCCTCTGCTGTATTCTAAATTTCTCCCAGTCCTCCAGCTTGCTACTTTTTCTGGCTAATTTGTATGCCTCTTCCTTGGATTTAACACTATCCTTAATTTCCCTTGTTAGCCACGGCTGAGCCACCTTCCATGTTTTATTTTTACTCCAGACAGGGATGTACAATTGCTGAAGTTCATCCATGTGATCTTTAAAGGTTTGCCATTGCCTATCCACCGTCAACCCTTTAAGTATCATTTGCCAGTCTAATCTAGCCAATTCGCGCCTCATACCATCAAAGTTACCTTTCCTTAAGTTCAGGACCCTAGTTTCTGAATTAACTTTGTCATTCTCCATCTTAATAAAGAATTCTACCATATTATGGTCACTCTTCCCCAAGGGGCCTCGCACAACAAGATTGCTAATTAGTCCCTTCTTATTACATATCACCCAGTCTAGGCTGGCCAGCTCTCTGGTTGGTTCCTCGACATATTGGTCGAGAAAACCATCCCTAATACACTCCAGGAAATCCTCTTCCACCGCATTGCTACCAGTTAGGTTAGCCCAATCAATATGTAGATTAAAGTCGCCCATGATTACTGCTGTACCTTTATTGCACACGTCCCTCATTTCTTTTTTGATGCTGTCCCCAACCTCACTACTACTATTTGGTGGCCTGTGCGCAACTCCCACTAGCATTTTCTGCCCTTTGGTATTCCGTAGCTCCACCCATACCGATTCCACATCATCCAAGCTAATGTCCTTCCTTACAATTGCATTAATTTCCTCTTTAACCAGCAATGCCACCCCGCTTCCTTTTCCTTTCTGTCTATCCTTCCTAAATGCTGAATACCCCTGGATGTTGAGTTCCCAGCCTTGGTCACCCTGGAGCCATGTCTCCGTGATGCCAATTACATCATACCCGTTAACTGCTATCTGCGCAGTTAATTCGTCCACCTTATTCTGAATACTCCTCGCATTGAGGCACAGAGCCTTCAGGCTTGTCTTTTCAACACACTTTGACCCTTTAGAATTCTGCTGTAAAGTGGCTCTTTTTGTTTTTTGCCTTGGGTTTCTCTGCCCTCCACTTTTACCATTCTCTTTTCTATCTTTTGTTTCTGTCTCCATTTTATTCCCCTCTGTCTCCCTTTATAGGTTCCCATCCCCCTGCCATATTAGTTTAACTCCTCCCAAACAGCACTAGCAAACACTCCCCCTTGGACATTGGTTCTGGTCCTGCCCAGGTACAGACCATCTGGTTTGTACTGGTCCCACCTCCCCCAGAACCGGTTCCAATGTCCCAGGAATTTGAATCCCTCCTTTCTGCACCACTGCTCAAGCCACGTATTCATCTGAGCTACCCTGCGATTTCTACTCTGACTAGCACGTGGCACTGGTAGTAATCCTGAGATTACTACTTTTGAGGTCCTACTTTTTAATTTAACTGCTGGCTCCCTAAATTCGTCTTGTAGGACCTCATCCCGTTTTTTACCTATATCGTTGGTACCTACATGCAACAGGACAACTGGCTGTTCACCCTCCCTTTTCAGAATGCCCTGCACCCGCTCTGAGACATCCTTGATCCTTGCACCAGAGAGGCAACATACCATCCTGGAGTCTCGGTTGCAGCCGCAGAAACGTCTATCTATTCCCCTTACAATCGAATCCCCTACCACTATTGCTCTCCCACTCTTTTTTCTGCCCTCCTGTGCAGCAGAGCCAGCCACGGTGCCATGAACCTGGCTGCTGCTGCTCTCCCCTGATGAGTACCCAAAGCGGTGTATCTGTTTTGCAGGGGGATGACCGCAGGGGACCCCTGCACTACCTTGCTTGCACTGCTCTTCCTGTTGGTCTTCCATTCACTATCTGGCTGTGTACCCTTTACCTGCGGTAAGACCAACTCACTAAATGTGCTATTCACATCATTCTCAGCATCGTGCATGCTCCAGAGTGAATCCACCCGCAGCTCCAGTTCCGCAATGCACTTCGTCAGAAGCTGGAGGCGGATACACTTCCCGCCCATGTAGTCATTTCCCACATGGTACAGGAGGAGCATAACACGTGTCCGAGCTCTCCTGCCATGACTTAACCCCTAGATTAACTTAATTTGGCAACAACAATGCTAAAGGTTACTTACTGAAATAGAAAAGAAAAAGAAAAACTACTTACCAATCAACAGCCAATCACTTACCCCCTTGGCTGTGACGTCACCTTTCGATTTATTTCTACTTTTTTGCCTTCTCTCCCCGCTGCAGCTGCACAAGCACGCCTTTTATAGGCCTCTCCATGCATCCCGGACTCGCACTGCTCGAACTGCCGCTCCTCCTCCGGCGTTGGGCCTTTTATAAGCCTCAGCACGCACCCCGGACTCGCGCTGCTCGAATCATATGATCATATTCTCTAGTTCTTTCAACCCTATTAATCTTAAATAGCCTATCCAACTAGATAGAATCTATTTTCTTCATTATTTTAAAATTATCTCTCCTGGGTCTGCATTTCTCTGTTAAAAATAATGTCAACCCCTGGTGCCTATCTTGATAGCTAAGAGCCCTAAGACTGGCTTTCTTTTTGTTTGCCCTTTTCTGTACCATATCCAGGGCCACGATATCCCCTGCCAAATATGTGGACCGAACTGGGCATAATACTCCAAAAGAGGGCAAGAAAAGTCTTGTACATTTAAATACAGTGATGGATTTTGCTCTCAGTGACGAATGAATGGCGTCCAACAATAATTAAAAGCTGAAGGTTGTAAAAGTTAATTTTCAGTGCCAGAGAGGTTGTTTGGCAGTAATTTTTGTTGTTGTTATTCGTTCCTGGGATGTGGGCGTCGCTGGCAAGGCCAGTATTTATTGCCCATCCCTAATTTCTCAGAAGGTGGTACTGAACCTCCTTTTGAATCGCTGCAGTCAGCATGGTGAAGATACTCCCGTAGAGCAGCTAGGGAGGCAGTTCCAGGATTTTGACAATGAAGGAATGGCAATATATTTCCAAGTCAGGATGGTGTGTGACTTGAAGGGGAACTTGGAGATGATGGTGTTCCCATGCGCCTGCTGCCCTTATCCTTCTAGGTGGTAAAGGTCGCGGGTTTGAAAGGTGCTGTCAAAGAAGCCTTGGTGAGTTGCTACAGTGCATCTTGTAGATGGTACACACTGCAGCCACAATGCGCCAGTGGTAGAAGGAGTGAATGTTTAAGGTGGTGGATGGAGTACCAATCAAGCGGCCTGCTTTGTCCTGGATGGTATCGAGCTTCTTGAGTATTGTTGGAGCCACACTCATCTGGGCAAATGGAGAGAATTCCATCACATTCCTGACTTGTGCCTTGTAGATGGTGGAAAGAACATAGGAACATAAGAATATAAGAAATAAGAGCAGGAGTAGGACATTTGGCCCTTTGAGCCTGCTCCGCCATTCAGTAAGATCATGGCTGATCTAACCATGGACTCAGCTCCACTTCCCTGCCCACTCCCCATAACCGTTTACTCCTTTATTGCTCAAAAATTTGTCTATCTCCACCTTAAATATATTTAATGACCCAGCCTTGACAGCTCTCTGGGGCAGAGAATTCCATAGATTTACAACCCTCTGAGAGAAGAAATTTCTCCTCATCTCAGTTTTAAATGGGCGGCCCCTTGTTCTAAGAATATGTACCCTAGTTTTAGATTCCCCTCTGAGTGGAAATATCCTCTCTGCATCCACCTTGTCGAGCCCCCTCATTATCTTGTAAGTTTCAATAAGATCATCTCTCATTCTTCTGAACTCCAATGTGTATAGGCCCAACCTACTCAATCTATCCTCATAAGTCAACCCCCTCATCTCCGGAATCAACCTAATGGACCTTCTCTGAACAGCCTCCAATGCAATATCCTTCCTTAAATATGGAGACCAAAACTGTACGCAGTACTCTAGGTGTGGTCTCACCAATACCCTGTACAGTTGTAGCAGGACTTCTCCGCTTTTATACTCTACCCCTCTTGCAATAAAGGACAACATTCCATTTGCCTTCCTGATTACTTGCTGTAAAAGGCTTTGGGGAGTCAGGAGGTGAGACACTCGCCACAGAATACCCAGCCTCTGACCTGCTCTTGTAGCCACAGTATTTATCTGGCTGGTCCAGTTAAGTTTCTGGTCAGTGGTGACCCCCAGGATGTTGATGGTGGGGGAACTTGGCAATGGTAATGCCGTTGAATATCAAGGGGCGGTGGTGAGACTCTCGCTTTTTGGAGAAAGTCATTGCCTGGTACTTGTGTGGCGTGAATGTTACTTGCCACTTATCAACACTCTGGGATAAATGTTTCTGGTGCAGCAGCCCAATCAATTCCAAGTGCTTTAATTCTAGCCAAAAATATTTTTGCATTTACCTCTGGAATTGACTTTAGGAAGACCCTTATTTGTAACCATTGACACCGTCAAGTCATTTCCAACAGTAAAAACATATGGAAAGTATCCATTTAGCACTTCAACGCTATATTGGTCAGCAAACTAACCTGCCCTGCAGTCTATCAAGGGACCGAAGTAGCCTTTAATCACATTAGGAGTAAAATTCAACTTCTGTGGGTGTGCGAAATGGATGGTAGCTGATTAGCCGTCCGTATACACCCTGCCCACTTTTCCTTTCCAAGTCAATGGGAAGTAAAATTGAGTGCAGTATTTAATGGATGGCCAATCCACTACCGTTTGTTTACGCCCCTGCCAAGTTGAATCTTATCCCTGTTTTGTCTCCTGACATAATTGGATAAAGCGTTACTATTGCTACTACCATCCACAATCCTTTTCTTTAGCATTCCTAATAGTAACTTTAGTTATTCTCAACTGTATTGTAAACTTGGCCCTATGCTCTTGATGGTTTGTTGCTTTACCCTGGTGAAATATTCTTTTTTGATGTTCTTTACCCTACAAATCTACTTGTTAAAACATTTGGGTTTGATTTTTAAACCGACCCTCAGTTTTATCTGAGAAATGTACATTTGCTTTGGAGAGGAAGTTCCCAGATTTTTTTCCCCAAGTTGGCCTCAGTTTTTCTTGTTTTTCTCCTCTCACAGGAGATCACCTGGGCTAGTCTCTGGTGAGGTGGGGTGTGAATATATTTGCTACACAAGGCATCACTATTATATGGGACAGACTGGATGGACCTAAAATGGAAGAAGAACATAAGAACATAAGTATATAAGAAATAGGAGCAGGAGTATGCCATATGGCCCCTCGAGTCTGCTCCGCCATTTAATATGATCATGGCTGATCCGACAATGGACTCAGGTCCATTTCCCTGCCCGCTCCCCACAACCCCTTATTCCCTTATCGGTTAAGAAACTGTCTATCTCTGTCTTAAATTTATTCAATCACCCAGCTTCCACAGCTCTCTGAGGCAGCAAATTCTACAGATTCACAACCCTCTGAGAGAAGAAATTCCTCCTCGTCTCAGTTTTAAATGGGCGGTCCCCATTCTAAGATTATGCCCCCTAGTTCTAGTCTTCCCTATCAGTGGAATCATCCTCTTTGCATTCACCTTGTCAAGCCCCCTCATATATTTCGATAAGATCACCACTCATTCTTCTGAATTCCAATGAGTAGAGGCCAAACCTACTCAACCTTTCCTCATAAGTCAACTCCCTCATCTCCGGAATCAACCTAGTAAACCTTCTCTGAACTGCCTCCAAAGCAAGTATATCCTTTCTTAAATATGGAAACCAAAACTGTACGCAGTATTCCAGGTGTGGCCTCACCAATACCCTGTATAACTGTAGCAAGACCTCCTTGCTTTTATACTCTATCCCCTTTGAAATAAAGGCCAAGATTCCATTGGCCTTCCTGATCATTGCTGTACCTGCATACTAACCTTTTGTGTTTCATGCACAAATACCCCCAGGTCCCGCTGTACTGCAGCACTTTGCAATTTTTCTCCATTTAAATAATAACTTGCTCTTTGATTTGTTCTGCCAAAGTACATAATCTCACACTTTCCAACATTATACTCTGTCTGCCAAATTTTTGCTCACTCACTTAGCCTGTCTATGTCCTTTTGCAGATTTTTGTGTCCTCCTCACGCATTGCTTTTCCTCCCATCTTTGTATCGTCAGCAAACTTGGCTACTATACACTCGGTCCCTTCATCAAAGTTATTAATATAGACTGTAAATAGTTGGGGTCCCAGCACTGATTCCTGCGGCACCCCACTAGTTACTGATTGCCAACCTGAGAATTAACCATTTACCCCAACTCTCTGCTTTCTGTTAGTTAGCCAATCCTCTATCCATGCTAATATATTACCCCGAACCCATGAACTTTTATCTTGTGCAGTAATCTTTTATGTGGCACCTTGTCAAATGCCTTCTGGAAGTCCAGATCCACTGGTTCCCCTTTATCCACCCTGTTCGTGACATCCTCAAAGAACTCCAACAAATTTGTCAAACATGATTTCTCTTTCATAAATCCATGCTGACTCTGCTTGATTGAATTATGCTTTTCCAAATGTCCTGCTACTGCTTCTTTAATAATGGACTCCAACATTTTCCCAACCACAGATGTTAGGCTAACTGGTCTATAGTTTTCTGCTTTTTCTCTGCCTCATTTTTTAAATAGGGGCGTTACATTTGCAGTTTTCTAATCTGCTGGGACCTCCCCAGAATCCAGGGAATTTTGATAAATTACAACCAATGCATCCACTATCCCTGCTGCTACTTCTCTTAAGACCTTAGGATGCAAGCCATCACGCCCAGGGGTTTTATCCGCCTTTAGTCCCATTTCATACTGAGTACCACCTTCTTAGTGATTGTGTTAAGTTCCTCCTCCCCTACAGCCCCTTGACTATCCACTGTTGGGATATTGTTAGTGTCCTCTACCGTAAAAACTGATACAAAATATTTGTTCAGAGTTTCTGCCATCTCCATGTTCCCCATTACTAATTCCCCAGTCTTGTCCTCTAAGGGACCAACATTTACTGTAGTCACTCTTTTCCTTTTTATATACCTATAGAAACTCTTGGGTAACCAAGGCTGGGAACTCAACATCCAGGGGTATTCAATATTCAGGAAGGACAGACAGGAAGGAAAAGGAGGTGGGGGTAGCGTTACTGGTTAAAGAGATTGATGCAATAGTAAGGAAGGACATTAGCATGGATGATGTGGACTCTATATGGGTAGAGCTGTGAAACACGAAAAGGCAGAAAACGTTAGTGGGAGTTGGGGATGGGATCAAACAGGAAATTAGGGACGCGTGCAATAAGGGTACAGTAGTTATCATGGGTGACTTTAATCTACATATTGATTGGGCTAACCAAACTGGTAGCAATACTGTGGAGGAGGATTTCCTCGAGTGTATAAGGGATGGTTTTCTAGACCATTATGTCGAGGAACCAACTAGAGAACAGGCCACCCTAGACTGGGTCTTGTGTAACGAGAGAGGATTAATTCGCAATCTTTGGGGAAGAGTGACCATAATATGGTAGAATTTTTCATTAAGATGGAGAGTGACACAGTTAGTTCAGAGACTATGGTCTCTGGTGAATTGGCTAGGATAGACTGGAGAATGATACTTAAAGGGTTGATGGTGGATAGGCAATGGCAGACAGTTAAATATCATATGGATGAACTACAACAATTGTACATCCCTGTGTGACATAAGAATAAAAAAGGGAAGTTGGCTCAAACGCGGGTAACAAAGGAAATTAGGGAAAGTGTTAAATCCAAGGAAGAAGCACATACATTGGCCAGAAAAAGCAGCAAACCTGAGGACTGGGAGAAATTTAGAATTCAGCAGAGGAGGACTAAGGGTTCAATTAGGAGGGGGGAAATAGAGTTGAGAGTAAACTTGCAGGGAACATAAAAACTGACTGCAAAAGCTTCTATAGATATGTGAAGAAAAGATTACAAAAAAGATTAGTGAAGACTAATGTAGATCCCTTGCAGTCAGAATCAGGTGAATTTATAATGGGGAACAAGGACATGGCAGACCAATTGAACAAATACTTTGGTTGTGTCTTCACTAAGGAAGACATGAATAACCTCCCGAAAATACTAGGGGACCGAGGGTCTGGCGAGAAGGGGGAACTGAGGGAAATCCTTATTAGTCAGGAAATAGTGTTAGGGAAATTGAAGGGACTGAAGGCCGATAAATCCCCAGGGCCTGATAGTCTGCATCCCAGAGTACTTAAGGAAGTGGCCCTAGAAATAGTAGATGGTTTCGTGGTCATTTTCCAACATTCCATGGACTCTGGTTCAGTCCCTATGGATTGGAGGGTAGCTAATGTAACCCCACTTTTTAAAAAAGAAGGGAGAGAAAACAAGGAATTATAGACAGGTTAGCCTGACATCGGTGGTGGGGAAAATTATTAAAGATGTAATAGCAGCGCATTTGGAAAGCAGTGACAGGATCGGTCCAAGTCAGCATGAATTTATGAAAGGGAAATCATGCTTGACAAATCTAGATTTTTTGAGGATGAAACTAGTCGCGTGGACAAGGGAGAACCAGTGGTTGTGGTGTATTTGGACTTTCCAAAGGCTTTTGACAAGGTTCCACACAAGAGATTAGTGTGCAAAATTAAGGCATATGGTATTGGGGGTAATGTGTTGACTTGGATAGAGAACTGGTTGGCAGACAGGAAGCAGTGAGTTGAAATAAACAGGTCCTTTTCAGAATGGCAGGCAGTGACCAGTGGGGTGCCGCAGGGCTCAGTGCTGGGACCCCAGCTATTTACAATATACATCAATGATTTAGATGAAGGAATTGAGTGTAATATCTCCAAGTTTGCAGATGACGCTAAGCTGGGTGGCGGTGTGAGCTGTGAGGAGGATGCTAAGTGGCTGCAGGGGGACTTGGACAGGTTAGATGAATGGGCAAATGCATGGCAGATGCAGTATAATGTGGATAAGTGTGAGGTTATCCACTTTGGTGGCAAAAACAGGAAGGCAGATTATTATCTGAATGGTGACAGATTAGTAAAAGGGGAGGTGTCATGGTACATCAGTCATTGAAGGTAGGCATGCAGATATAGCAGGCAGTAAAGAAAGCAAATGGCATGCTGGCCTTCATAGCGAGGGGATTTGAGTATAGGAGCCAGGAGTGCAGTTGTACAGGACCTTGGTGAGACCACACCTTGAGTATTGTGTGTAGTTTTGGTCTCCTAATCTGAGGAAGAACGTGCTTGCTATTGAGGGAGTGCAGCGAAGGTTCACCAGACTAATTCCCGAGATGGCAGGACTGACATATGAGGAAAGAGTGGATCGGCTAGGCTTATACTCACTGGAATTTAGAAGAATGAGAGGGAATCTCATTAGAAACTTATAAAATTCTGACGGAACTGGACAGGTTAGATGCAGGAAGAATGTTCCCGATGTTGGGGAAGTCCAGAACCCGGGGTCACAGTCTAAAGATATGAGGTAAGCCTTATAGGACCTAGATGAGGAGAATCATTTTCACCCAGAGAGTTGTGAACCTGCGGAATTCTCCGCCACAGAAAGTTGTTGAGTCCAGTTCATTGGACATATTCAAAAGGGATTTAGATGTGGCCCTTACGGCTAAAGGGATCGGGGGGTATGGAGAGAAGGCAGGGTGGGGTACTGAGGTTGCATGATCAGCCATGACCATATTGAATGGCGGTGCAGGCTTGACGGGCCGAATGGCCTGCTCCTGCACCTATTTTCTATGTTTCTATGTTTCTATCTGTTTTTAAATTTCGTGCTAGTTTACTTTCATAGTCTATCTTCCCTTTCTTAATCATTTTTTTAGTCATTCTTTGCTGGCTTTTAAAAGCTACCCAATCTTCTGTCCTCCCACTAGTTTTGGCCACTTTGTATGCCCTTGTTTTTAATTGGATACTGTCCTTTATTTCTTTAGTAAGTCACTTTTTAATGAAAAGAAAAGATTATTATGTTATATTATTGTGCTGGTTCATGGAAGATTTCACGTTTGTGATTATGCGAATTATTTTTTTAAATAAAGACTTGCATTTATATGGTGCCTTTCATGACCACCAGATGTCTCAAAGTGCTTTATAGCCAATGAAGTACTTTTGGAGTGTAGTTACTGTTTTAATGTAGGAAATTTGAGTGGTGACTTTAATTGTAACCCAACCAGCGCAATTTAAAATGCATTTTCGACACCATTTGCGTGCAAAGCGGAAACTCTACCCCTATGTTCTTCTAAAACTGTCCATGTGATTTGACCAAATATATTGATACTCTTCTCTATTGTAAACAAGGGGCAGAAAATTCCAGCCTCACTAGGTCCGGCGAAACCTTGCAAAAGCCGATATTCGGATCGTGATGCGAATGCATCGAAAACCGGCTTTTCTGATCTGTCAAGATTTCTCTTGACAGATCCTCCGCATCCCTGGGAGAAGGATATCCGCATGGGAGAGATTGGGCTATTTGCCCAACTCATGCCCAGCGAATGTCCTTCAAACTCTTACGGCTGGTAAAAGCAGGCGCATAGCTTACTTTTACCAGCGTAAGAGTTTTAAAACATATAAAAATTAAATTTAAACACTCATTTTTATATTAAAAATCCTGTCCATTAAGGTAAGTTTATTTTTAACCCTATTAAAACACACTTAAAAAATTCCAAAAAATATTTATTTTTTCTACAATATTTAATTACATTTAATTTCAATTCATTTTAACTATGTGAGGTGTTTTATTTATTTATTATGCTGTGTTTCGGTGTTTTCGGGGATTTTCTCATTGACAGTCATGGGAGTCCGTACAAACAGAGCTCCTATTTTTATTAATGAGAATACTGCATAGTGATTGGTGGTCCAGACCCACGTGACTCTAGCTTGTACATATGTACTTGAAAGACATCTTCCCATGCGCTGCGCAGCGAATCTTACGTTCCTCTGGGACCACCAGGTACTTTTGTAGGTTTTTTTCGGGTGGGAGGCGTTCATGCGAAGGAAGCCTCAGACCGCAATTTTCCCCCCAAGAAATCGGAAAAAAATGATGTAATTTTTCTAAATATTCTTACAATCATGAAAAGTATTGTGATACCGTTATCCTGTTTTTTAATCAATGGCCAAAGCAAATAATTGCAACTGTAACCCAAAGTTACCTCTACAGCACGATTCTTCTAATTTTGGCTAATTTTTCTATATTCTCACGACTTTTAACACAAAGCTGAAACAAACAAAATAAAAATCGAAGTTTTCAAGAATAAACATTTGATCGGTGTCTTCTGTCCACTGCACTCAAATGAACGACAATTTGATTAAGACTATTTGATACCTGAAAGATTCAGTAACGTAAATATTTTACTTGGCCTGTTTTTGTTGTTATATTTAAGCTGCGTTAAAGAAGAAAATATTACTGAGGGCATTCAGACTGAGGTGTCAGATGGAAAAGAATTTGGGTCCAAAAATATAACAAGTGTACTGGACACAAGCGACATGGTGGGTGGGCTTTACATAAGGTGCTGTGCGAAGAATGCCGTAGGCTCAAACTGCGAGAAATACTATCTTGAAAAGAAAGGTAATGTCGTTTGTATAAGTTTTGAAGCTATATTAATGGTAACATTCTGAACTAATTATGATACATCCCTAAATTTGCATATTTCTCTAATCTCTCTATCTCCCCTCTTGTCTTTTCAAAGCTCATTTTGTCAATAAGACCGATTTCCTGCTCTCTCGAACTTACTCCGACTAAATTGCTGACCATCCAACTTTCCTTCCTGGCTCCCATGTTAACGGATATTGTTGATGGTTCTCTCTCCTCAGATATTGTCCCCTTTTCCTTCAAATCTGCCATCATCACCCCTCTCCTGAAAAAAACAACCCTTGACTCTCCGTCCTTGCAAACTATATCGCTCCATCTCCAACCTCCCTTTCCTTTCCAAAGTTCTTGAATGTGTTGTCACCTCCAAATCCATGGCCATCTTTCCTAGAACTCCTTGCTTGACTCCCTCCAATCAGGCTTCCTCCCCCGCCACAGTATTGAAACAGCTCTTACCAAGGTCACAAATGACATCCTAATTGACTGCGACAAAGGTAATCTATCCCTTCTCATCCTTCTGGACCTATCTGTAGCCTTTGACACGGTTGAACACAAAATTCTGCTCCATGCTTCACTACCACTGGATGGGACTGCTCTCACTTGGTTTCATTCCTATCATTCCAGCCGTAATGATGGAATCACCTGCAATGGCTTATTTTCCTGATCCCGCACTGTCACCTCTGGTGTCCTAAAGGATCTATCCTTGGGCCCCTTCTTATTTCTCACCTACATGCTGCTCTTCAGTGACATCATCCGGCAACACAACGCGAGTTTTCACATGTATCCTGATGATACCCAGTTCTACCTATCCTCCACCTCTCTCGAACCATCCACCATCTTTATGCTATCAGACTGCTTGTCCAACATCCAGCACTGAATTAGTAGAAATTTCCTCCAATTAAATATCGGGAAGATTGAAGCCATTGTCTTCGCTCCACGCCACAAACTCGGTTCCCTTTTTCCATTGATTCGATCTCTCCCCCCGACAACTGTCTTCGGCTGACCAAGTCTGTTCGCAACCTTGGTGCCTTATCACAAATTGAGCTTCCTACCTCAAATCCATTCTATCACTAAAACCGCCCATTTCCACTTTCGTAATATTGTTCATCTCCATCCTTACTTCAACTTATCTGCTGTCAAAACCCTCATCCATGTTTATCATCTCTAGACTTGACTATTCTAATGCATTCCTGGCTGACCTCCCTCGTTCTAACCTCCATAAATGTGAGGTCATCCAAAACTCTGCCGCCCGTATGCTAACTCGCAATAAGTCCCGCTCATCCATCTCCCTGTGCTTGCTGATCTACATTGGCTCCCAATTAAGCAATGCCTCGATTTTATAATTCTCATCCTTGTTTTCAAATCCCTCCATGACCTTGCCCCTCCTTACCTCTGTAATCTCCTCCAGCCCCATAATCCCCTAGACCTCTGCATGTCACCTATTCTAGCCTTTTGAACATCTCCAATTTTAACCATTGGCAGTCATTCCGTCTGCTACCTAGGTCCTAAGCTCTGGAATTCCCTCCGTAAATCTCCCCACCGCTCCACTAACATCTCCTTATATGGCTGGTGTCAATTTTGTTTTTGATAACACTCCTGTGAAGTGCCTTGGGACGTTTTATTGCATTAAAGGCGCTGTATAAATATAAATTGTTGTTGCTCTTGTTGCAGGGGTAAGTAGTCTGTAATAGAATGCACATGGAATAGTAATGTTGGTACTGCATTGTGTTATTTTCACACATATATAAATACCCTTTTCTTTATTCCAGGTACACAAATCCAGGAGTCTATTTTCTACATGACAGTTGGAATCTTTGTTATTGTTACATTCCTGTTAATAGTTTTCATATTCTACAAATATAAAAAGGTAAATAAGCACCATTGCTTATTAATAATGTATCTCTGAATTTAATATTTTATGAACATCATATCACTAAGCCAAAAATTGTGCTCACTCTGCAAGTGATTGTTTTTCTGCATGAGCTCTGAAATGGTTGCTCAGATCACAGAGCAAACAGTTTAAATCTAGTTGACAAACAGTTCTAGAGGATTGTGGGAGATATGCAGGGTGTGTCTCAGTCGGCGCCAATTGGTTTGTGATTGCTGATACAAAAACTGGGAAAGGAAATAAGGTGTAAATCAACTGTTTAAATGTGCTCTTCAAAGCAATTTTTTTAATGATGAAAAATTATGGTACTTTCATCCCTTCCAGAGAATATTTTGCTGTAATATTTCTATGTAGATTTTACTATTTTTTCCTGCACTATGACAGCATACCTTTAACTTTAATCATACCCACTGGTCCTTGAAATTCTAGTACCTTGGTTATAGTAAGAGATGCAGTAGTGAGACTATAGAGTTTGTAGGTGGCAGTGGGGTTGTGGGGGGGGGGGGGGGGCGGCGTGGGGGGATATGTAATTGCAGTTTCCTTATCCTGCCCTTGTAGAAAATAATTACTGTGAAGACACAAATGGGAAATCTTAACTTTGGCCGATATTGTAAAATGCGCAATGTTACATCAGCCTGATTGTACAACTCTCCTGATTTTAATTTCCATTGATTTCAATGGGAGTAAAAATCAGGAGAGGGGTATAACGTGCAGTCCATCTGATATTATTCATTTTACACTATTGCCAAAAGTTTAAATTACCCTAAGGGCCCCGCTATTCTTCTCTGTGGCAAGTGGACATAAAGCACCTCTCACACAGCCTGAGCTGCCTGGAATCCCTTCAATGTTCCTCCTTTCATTCTTCCTAACTACTTAGATAAGAGGATTAATACTGGGAAACCAATTGGTACCTGTAATGGAGCCATGGGCAAATGTAGGGGGGAATTTTAACATGAAAAACCAGGTGGGCTGGAGACGGGGATGGAGGGTGTGGGTTGAAGTTAAAGGGGGCAAAATTGTCCGCCACCTGTTTCAAGGCGGATAATTCGAATTATTTCAATTATAACCGGCCAGCGGAAGGCGGGAAATTGCGCTCTTTAAACAAAAAAACTGCCTCCCAGCATTTTTGGGCGCTGGGAGGTGGTAGCGGCGCGGAATCAGGGCGGTGTCCATCAGCGCGACGCATGAGGTATCGCAACGTCCCTCCCCTTCACTTAAATGGGAGGGACACTGCGAGGTCCAGTGAGGTCTCCATGGAGTGCACTGGGCCACCAGGGAGGGGTTTGGCCAGGCCAGAGGCCCGGCACCCAAGAGGGGATGCCGGGCTGCCTGTTGGGGGCCCAGCCGAACTAACAGCCGCCATTGTCGGGTCGATTAAGGAGACGACTGACAATTCAAACAAAATGATGGCCGCAGTGATATGTCCTCCTGTTTAAGGGCAACCACGCCGCCCAGCCACCTGCAGCTCTATGCCCCGCAAAGGGGTCGACACGGGTCGGTGCGCACAGCGATGACATCATCATCGTGCGTGCGCCGGCCTGTGCGCAAATCGCGGGGCACGTGCTACCAATGCAACAAACCCCCAAACCTCCAACAACATTTCCCTGGAGGCGCTATCGAGCCCTTCCCCCGGGCAATAACCTCAACTGCGCCCCATTAATGCCACCCCAGAGGTGCTAATGGGGTTATAAAATTTCACCTCAAAAGTTAAAAAAAATCTAAAACCTGCCTACTTTCACCTTTTACTCAGGTGGGATAGGGGAAGAGCAGCCAACCTGCTGTCAGAAAGCGGATTGGCATTTTTAGTATGAGAATGAGGCCAGAAGCCACTGCTTTAACCTGCTGTGCAGGTTTTCCTGTGGGTGACCAGGGATCTCGGGGCTCGGGATTCCCGGTAGCTGCAGTGAGCCAAGCACAGCCACGGGGAGCAATCCCTGTGGGCCAGGAGTGCTTACTCCCAACTCCCGAAGATCACCCACCAGCAGCCCGCCCCTATTCCCGGGATCGATCTCTCCCCCACTTGGTCGGGAATCAGCCCCCCCCCCCCCCCCCCCGGGATCAGACCCGCCTTCAGGGCTTGGAACCCCCTCCCCCACCGTACCCTGCACCTACCTCGTCAGCATTCCCCACCTAACTGGAGCCCAAACCTGTCAATTAGGCTGGCTTTTGGGTGGGGAACCTGCCAGTAATGTCACATGCACGCTGTGTAGTTAAAACTCCTCAGCGAGTTTGGAGACTCGAAACTCCGGGTTTCCCGCAGTCTACTGCCTCTCTGCCCCCCCACCCCCCCCCCCAAAGTGTTTGCAGAGATGAAAAAAACACCAAAAAATCCAGAAATGGCCATAAAAACCCATCTTTATATTACTGGGTGCTTTAGACAAAGTGCCTCCCCACCTCTTAGTCCCTAGCAACCTAATTTTTGCAACATTGTTTTTACACGATGTCCTGCACACAATAATATTGGGGAAGTGCATGCAAGATGCCTCTGTCACCGTTCCCATTCCCATTTTGATATTAAAGTGCATCTTGTACCTCTGCTGCCCACTCCAAATCCCATTTGCAAAGCATTATGGTTCTGAAAATCCTCAGGCCTACTGTAGGTGCTGCAGAGTATCTACAGCCAATCTGTGCTCCTTGGGGTCAGGACGGAATCATCTCATTTATATCGCTTCAGTGGGTGCTTGCATAGTTCCTACATAGCAATTAAAATGTAGTGTGAGGGTTTGGTAATAATTGGAAATATATCAGCCCAAATTACTGGAGAGAAATATGCTTTCAAGTAGGTTTGATATGCTACCTCTTTTATCACCTAGTTGAAATAACCATAATACATTCTTTTGCCAAAGACATCAATTGACAGGTTGTCACACTGAGGAATGTATTCAAATTATTACTGAGCTCCATTCACACAACTAAATAGTGCAGTAAAAAGAATAATCTGAGACATTCACATTGAATATAAAGCACTAGAGAAAAAGACATGAATGCTTATCACCAACATTCATGATAGCTTTTCAGAATTGTATAATCAAATTCAGATTACACTGAATGAGGTAGATTTTACAACTTAGTCTTTCTGGCACAGAGCTTCGTGTGATGAGGCCTCTGTCAGTACCACTTGGTAACCAGCCACCAGGGATGTGTGAAAGTAGCTGTCTTTCTCATCGTCCTTTCTGTGCAGAAGTGTCTGGCTTCCATTCAGCACTTCCCCTAATGGCACAGCCAAGACTAGGATCTCAGGGTGAGGGAAATTATGTACAAGACTGCGCCATGACACATTCCATTGGAGAATCAACACACAGAACAGCTTAGGTGCACAGACTGGCTTATTATTCTTTTGTGGCCCATGTGGCAGCTTTTAATCATATTAAAGAGCTTATCTATTTTGTAGCAATGCAATAGCAGAGTGATTTGGAATGAGCGAGTGGTGGTATCTGAGTTTACCCTTTGTGGTTCAACCACCAGTAAATTCCCAGTTCTGTCACTGGAGGGAAGTGTTGAGTGCAGACTACATGTTGCTTCACATAGGAAAAGGTGAAACTAGCACGGCAGTCGTCATCTGTCTGCTCTCCTCATTTGCAAGTATCTGGTTCATAGCTGTATCAGTGGATGCCAGAGAATAAATTACCTATTCCATTCCTCAGACACAGTTGCTGCACGAGCCATGGCAACAAAGGAAGAGGAAGGAAATAGAGAGTAGTCTTATCCAACTAAAGTATTTTAGTGTTCTTTCCAATAAGAACTCTTCATAAAATGGGAAATGGGATTAGAGTTGAGACTAGCATTGGATCTGTGGATCTAGCAGTGACGCAGTGTCCCAGCTGTGTTGAAATTTCTATGATTCTATAATGAAACCTTTTCTTCTTCAGTACAGTTGTTTATAATATATTGCATAATAACTGATGGCATATCAGAAATTTGTACATTGATTAATATACAGTCTCTATCTGGTGTTAATTTCAGCAACCTGGCTACGAAAGACAGCTCATCATGATACAGGGTGATAGATCCTCTAGGAACGAATACGTTTATGTTGATTTTAGCCACATTGAATATGACATAAAATGGGAATTTCCTCGAGAAAACTTGGAGCTGGGTAAGTAATCTGTTCCAAAGTCTAATACAAAATAAATATTTTCACTAAAATAGCATGAATGGGCCTAAAGTGACAAAATAAGACAGGCCCAGCACCAGAACATTTTTTTATATTTAACGTGGTTTTTTTCATATTTTACTGAAAGTGTACATTAAAAAGAAATAACTCACCTTATCTTTCAAAACTATTAGTTATTTGAAAACATTAACAAGACCACGTGAGGTTTCAGTGCTTCCTCTTGTATACAAAGTAATCTCACAGCATTGATTATCAATGACTAACAGCTTCTGCTGTTGAACCTGCACAGCAGAATCATAGACAGTCCCTCGGAATCGAGGAAGATTTGCTTCCACTCTAAAATGAGCTCTTAGGTGACTGAACAGTCCAATACGAGAACCACAGTCCCTGTCACAGGTGGGGCAGACAGTCGTTGAGGGAAAGGGTGGGTGGGACTGGTTTGCCGCAAGCTCTTTCCGCTGCCTGTGCTTGATTTCTGCATGCTCTCGGCGACGAGACTCAAGGTGCTCAGCGCCCTCCCGGATGTACTTCCTCCACTTAGGGCGGTTTTGGCCAGGGACTCCCGGGTGTCGGTGAGGATGCTGCACTTTATCAAGGAGGCTTCGATGGTGTCATTGAAACATTTCCTCTGGCCACCTTTGGCTCGTTTGCCGTGAAGGAGTTCCGAGTAGAGCGCTTGCTTTTGGAGTCTCGTGTCAGGTATGCAAACAATGTGACCTGCCCAGCGGAGCTGATCGAGTGTGGTCAGTGCTTCAATGCTGGGAAAACAGCAGGATAGATAAGGGTTGAAAACACGAGTTCAAGTGAAGCGGGTCTGTATTTGATAATTCTTAATCTGAAAATGGTTTCTGAGAAAAAGAGGAAGAACAATGAGCCATCCCAATAATTTGCAAATATTCATTTTTCTTTGAAAAAGTGCTTACCTTTTAAACTAAACTCGGCATCATCTAAAATAAAAACACAAAATGCTGGACATTCAGAGCAGATCAATCAGCATCTATAAAGAGAAAAGGCAGGTTATGACATTTTAGGTGTTTATCGAATTGACATCCAAAATACAATCCCAATTTATTTTATTATTTCATGTTTGTAATCCACAATAAGATAACATTCCTGATACCATTGTTCAGTATACGTTTAAACCGTAGAGAAATTTGGTACGGTTCTTCGTAAATTGTTTGTGCCCTACAGGGAATGTACTTGGCTCTGGTGCATTTGGAAAAGTAATGGAAGGCACGGCATATGGAATTAGTAAAGCAGATGTCCCTGTCCAAGTAGCTGTGAAGATGTTGAAGGGTATGTGCAATTTATGCCACGCTGCTCTAAATAGAATGTTTATGTTCAATATTGTACAAATATTGACTCACACTCAGATAGCCATGCAAATATGAATGATGTCATTTTTCAAAATATGGATAAAATTGTGTATTCAGCAGAATGAATAATGAATATCAATTTATTAAATGATTGTATTTTGGTTCATATTTGTCAGTTTAAATAAAACAAAGAAGTAAAAACTACAACTCACAGTGACCATTGCTGATAGCATTTTGCTAGTTGCAAGCATTTTGTTGTTGTTCTTGTACCGTATTTTTGGAATATTATTGAGTTTAACAGAATTAGCCTCGCCAATATGTTTTTATAGACAGTTATGTTTAAACTTGAATTGGTCCACCTTTAAATGCATTGCATTCAACATAGCAGCTCTAATTTTAGCAGGTGCTCGGAAGAAGCCATGATGAAAGACCGTTTAAATAAAACATTAAAAAGATTGTGTTTTATTTTCCTACATTACAGATTAAGTAATTATAATGAACTAATTTAAAGCTTGAATAAATAAGTCCAACTGGTTGGATAACTCCTAAATGACAAAGTTATAAATGAAGATGAGTGTTGAAACTTTGCCAGTCGGAGGCTACGACAGGCAGATAATAATGAAAGATAAGAAGCCTCACTTCTTAATTCAGTCTTTTTGTGGGGCATCTTTCTATAGAATTAGCTATTGGAATCTTGGAAAGGATTTTTGCTTAGATCAGAGCAAATGGTGAAGGTAGATGTGGAGTAAACAGCAAATGTCATGTTGCCACCAAAGCAGCAAGGACCATATTAGACCAATATGAAAGATACCATCTTAACACCTACCAATTGATAGCTTGGAAGAGAGGATATCTGAACACACAAACACACACTTAAATCTTATCACTGCCATTGATGTCTTCATTTGGAAGTCACCGTTAACATTTTTGAGAGATTCTGGAATCAGTCCACCTAGAGCAAAAGTTTGGCCTTACTCCAGATACAGAAACATCCGAATAGAGTGACTATCAATTCATACATGCTCAACTGTACATTTTTTCTGCAATGTAATTGCGTAGATGTAATCAGGGTGGAGCAAAATTGCTGAGGCAAAAGAGGCATTACATGAATATTACAGGGCAGAAATTTTAAATCAGTGGGCTTCCAGCAAATAGAGGTCCCAAAAATTTAACAACTGATTTGGAGCCTTGGATATTTAACTCAAAAAAGTTGAAATCTCCATGTGCTGTATTTTAACATACTGGTTATCATGTCAGTGTTAAAGACCTATGTGCACCATCTTAAGAAGTATGTTAATCCATTCAAAATAAACAGATTAATGACTTTAATAAAGTAGCACACACAGGAATTTCAGAAGAAGATAACCAATATGCTAAAAGCAATTTCAGCTCATTAATATCACTCTTGTCAATTATCTGAGAAGGTGCATTCATTGACAGAATTACTGTCTGATGGCAAATCTTCTGTCTTGAGTCATCCATACATTTCTCCTAGAGGCATTTGATGAACTAAATAAGCATCTTGAAAATCTAATTTATCTGCCTAGAAATTCAGGCGCGCCCATTCTTGATGAGATCTTGATGAGGTGCCCCTGCTATTGAACAATAGTATGCAAAGGGCCTGCTTCAAGCATAGGTAAAGAATGCCTCTTGTTTTTCCTTACCTACTATGTTGGGCATTGCACTTCTCGATGGAATTGTGTGCCTGACACGTTGGGGCCTCAGACATCCTTGCAGTGCTCGAAAAATGGGCGCTATGCAATACAATTTCTAGGTTATCTTATCCAAACTAAAGGCAAGCTGGAGAAGGCAAAGGCCACTGAGGTGTTCAGATATTTATGGGGGTAAAATCAGAGGCAACTAGAAACTGGTTTCAAGTGTGGCTTATTCTTTATTTCTTTAAAGGTATAGTGAGATTGAAATATACACAAGTTGATATCTCTTTATCTGTTTAATATCAAGGATAACTAACAATGTAATATATTCTGTTTATTAATTTAGCAATTTTGTAAAGGAGTATAATGCAAAACAAATCTAGATGTGATTTAAAATTCTGATTTGCATTATCAAGTTCAAATCCCTCCACTGCAGTTTGAGAATTTGAAGTCAGTTTTAAAAATTTGCAAAAAAAAAGCTGGTATCATTAAAAATGACCAGAAAGCTGTTGGATTGTCCTAAAAACTCAACTGGTTCACTAATGTCCTTTAGGGAAGGAAACCTGCTGCCCTTACTCGGTCTGGCCTATATGTAACTTCAATCCCATACCACCGTAGTTGACTCTGATGTGGCCTAGAAAGCCACTCAGTTACCATCACTTTCTCAGGGCAACTAAGGATGGGCAGTAAATGCTGGCCAGTATATCCCAAGAATGAATTTTTAAAAAGAAACTAGTTGCGCAGATATTTCAGCAAGTTAACAATATCAGACAGTGCCTTGAATAATAATTAAAATTAAATGAGCATGGACTCATGAATATCTTTTATTCTTCACTTAAAAGAAAAACATGAACCTTCTGAAAAAGATGCCTTAATGTCTGAACTGAAAATGATGATTCATATGGGACACCATGAAAACGTTGTGAACCTTTTAGGAGCTTGTACTCTTTCTGGTAAGAAGCTATTCCTGAAATCTTTGTTTACATATCTAAATCATGCTATTTAAATTTTCTTACTAAATGTTTTAATTATGTGCTATTTTAGGTCCAGTATACTTAATCTTTGAATATTGTTGCTATGGAGACCTTCTTAATTACTTAAGAAATAACCGGGAGAAATTTCATAAGACATTGACAGATGTCTTTGCACACAACAACTTTAGCTTCTATCACAATCTTTACAATGATCAACAATTCAGGTAAAATATATTTTTACTGAATTTACTTCTGGTTAATATTGTTATTTTCCAGTGCCTTTTATTATTTCTGCCATGTTTGTTATCAACAAATGTAAGCACATAGCAATAAAAATGTTTTAGTTCCATATTTAGTGAAAAATGTTATTAAACTCACCAATATATAAATCAGATTGTTTCAAATTTGCCTTAGATTCCTATTCACTAATATTCTGTAAGTGTTAGCATGGCTCAGTGTTAGCACTTACTTGAGTCAGAAGGTTATAGGTTCAACTTCCATTTCAGAACTAGCCTGACATTCCAGGCTGAGAGGGTGCTGCATTGTCAGCACTGCTGCCTTTGGATGTAGACTTAAACTAAGGTCCTTATACAAAAGCAAAATACTGTGGATGCAGGCAATTTGAAATAGAAACAGAAAAGTCTGGAAATACTCAGCAAGTCAGGCAGCATCTGTGGAGAGAGAAACAAAGTTAATGTTTCAGGTCGATGTGTTTTGACGAAAGGTCACCGACCTGAAATGTTAATACTGGTTCTCTCTCCACAGATACCAGACCTGCTGAGTATTTCCAGCATTTTCTGTTTTTAAACTAAGATCCTTTCTGCCTGTTTAGGTGAATGTAAAAGGTCCTATGCCACTATTTGCAATAGAGAATAGTACCTGCAATTATCCCTCAGCTAATACGCCCAAGACAGATTAATTGGTCATTTATATTCTTTATTTGTGGGACCTTGCTGTGTGCAAATAAGTTGCTGCATTTGCCTACAGCACAACAGTTCAAAATTAATTGATTGACTGTGAATCACTGACATATCCTCAGGACATATATAAATTCAAGTTCTTTCTTTCCGTTATCAGTAAATGTAGTTTGTATTTGCTGAAAACCATTCAGTCACTATTCACAAAGGTTTTGAAAAATGTTTTGCGATTATAGTGAAAAGAAATAATAATGGCCATGAAAATAATATACAAAGCACCCTTAGATAATCAATGGAGCTGAAAAAATGATTTGATCCTTGCTGTCACAAACAAATTGCATAATCATGCCAAGGTGCTTATTTTTTCCCAAAACATGTCCTCATTCTGACAGAAGGGGGTTGATTTTCCTATCCACTGGGTCCCAGCATAAACTGGACAATGCACATTATGCAGAGATCTTACTGCGACTTGTTTGAACTCACCCATATTTTTGGGTTCACCGCTTTTAAATATGTTGAATGAGCATCAGCAGCACTACTACCTGAGAATTGATGCTCACAGCAAATCGTGGGAGGGCAGTTGTACACTGCTGCAGGTCGTGAAGACCTGTAGCAGTGCAAGTGCCCAGTGATGTTTTGGCATGTTGTCTGCTGTACGTCAGCAACCTCTACCACTCGTTTTTTTTGGGTGATCTTCAGGGCAGGCATCTACTGGATGGAATCCCTGGAAAATGCCATTGGAGGCGTCACTGCCCTGTCATAAAATGCGTGCTAAGTGCCAAAAGGACAGAAACCTGGTGTTACGGGGCTCTGCTCCTTTCTCTTCTTTTCTACCAATTTTCTCCCCTCCCCCTTTCTCTCCTGGAGGCATTCACTCCATGGTAGGTTACCGTTCCACTGTAACAGTCTCCCTGATGTACCTAAACCAACTGGCAATTATTCACACGTGCGGCTGCACTGTGAGTGTCAGTGGGCAATTACACCAGTGGTGTCACAGTCAAGTGATTATGTTCTCTCTCAACGTCTATCCACACGCACTTCCAGCAAGGTTTTCTGGATAGCGATCAGAAACAGGAATCCTGGTTTATTTTGTCCTCTCTGTCCCGGGTCACTGCCGCCTTGCCAGAGATCAGCTAACTCAGCAGATTGGGGATAAAACCTGGAATCTCCCTCCCTCCCTCTCTCAATCTCCTCAACTACTGCCTTAACCAGCTGATTCATTTTAAATGAATATCGTACAAGATCATTCTTATTTTCAAATTTACTGCTCAAGTGTGAATTAATTACAAGCAGTAATACATGTTTATTTTATCACAGGATATATAATATGTAGATATTTACTTTGTAAGAAAAAGCTTTTAAGTAGGAAGTGTACCTATTCTCTTAGTATCTTTATTTCATATTTTGAACAGCTGCAAAACTAGAAATTTTCTGCAAAATGAATCTTATGTACCAATGAATAGAAATCCTGATACTGGCACCATGTCACAAAGGGGTGATTGTGATTTACAATGCAGCAAGGATGAACTAAAATGCCCATTAACTACAGGTAAGAAGTTTTGTATGCAGAAATCAAAACAGTTCTTAAGCAACTGGCTCTTTGGTACTGCAAGTATAAATACTGAGAAGTAGAGCATATGTGATTAGTAACAATAATAAATGATCTGTTGTTTATTTGAGCACACATGAAAAAGCCATAGTCAAGGTCAGTGCTTTGTATGCTGCAAATGCAACTAGTTCATATGGCATCTCATACAGTTCAATAGGAAGCAATCACTATTGCTCAATGTGTATGTGTGATATACATTTATACTGTATATATTGGATTGCAATTCAAGTATGTCAACTGACAAGAGAGAAACATCATATCAGGCTACTTCTTCCATGGCTGAGCTGTAGGAGGACGCACTGATATGTGAGCAAGCTCCCAAAAGTGGTGCAGAGAATGTTCCCTAGAGAATACTTGATGTAAAACAGTGACATATGCAGGTTACTTCGTGAGTAAGGAAGACCTTGTTACAGAGTCACAATTTGCTTTATTTACCCCAAGAAATAATGTATACTCATATATACTATACTAATCAAAGATTTACTTTTAATTATACTAAACACTTACATGCATGGAAAGGCTATTAAATATCAAAGAAGCTATTATTGGGAAAGTAATTTCCACTAATCATTTTTATTGTCTTAAAAGAACAAAAATGGATTCCTGGCTACTCTGAGTATATGCTTATAGTATAATAAATTCCACTGTGAAACAAACCAAAGTTTCAACAGGAGATTCCAGCCTTAAATTGAATTATTTTCTGTGTAATCTCTATACAAAGCGTCAGAGAATATATTCTAATCTGAGGAAGTTTTACCCTAGCATTGAAAACATTTCAAAAGGTTAATATTTATTTTGTAGGTACTTGTCCTTTTTAGAACAAATTGGCAAACTTAATCATCTAACACTAGAGTAAATGTATGGCAAAACGTCAATAATCTAATATTGAGCTGCAACTTTGTCTGTTCTCCAATACAAATAGCTGTGGCAGTTAACAAATACGATATAAAGATTCCAACAAAATGTAAGGTGCAGGTTAGTATCTAGAGAAGAGCACACAAGAGATTCCATGAATGCCAGTTACTCACAATCACACAATCAATACATTTTGAGACATTTCTTTATATAGAAGTTAACTATCAGAATTCCAGGAGATACGAAGATGAAGATTTACACGTTCTTACATTGGAGGATCTTCTCAGCTTTTCCTATCAAGTTGCCAAGGGGATGGAATTCCTCACTTCACGAAGTGTAAGCTTACTTAAACAGTCTTTGGGCCAAATATTCAAAGTTGCTGATCTGCCTTACCATAGTAAATTAATCATTGATTTTTGTTAGTGTATTCACAGAGATCTGGCAGCTAGGAATGTGTTAGTGACACATGGGAAAGTAGCAAAAATATGTGATTTTGGATTGGCCAGGGACATCATGCAAGATTCTAACTACGTCGTCAGAGGCAACGTAAGTCCATGCACATGATTTTTTTGTCCTCTCCTCACTTGACATCTACACACACTGGGAGTAATTTTAACATTTGGCGATCGTGTAAACCGGACGATAGCGGATTGGCCCATTATACACCCCTCGCAATGCAAACGAAAATCGGGAGAGGTGGTTAATGGATGGCCGATCCACTATCGTTCGCTTTTAACAAAAGTTAAAATTATCCCCACTCTCTTCCAGTAGCGGTTGCTGGATAGCAGTCAGGAGCAGGAATCCTAATTTTCCACTTCCTAACCCAATAGCAACACCTTAATAATCACTGTCACAGCTAATTCAGCACAGGCTGAGGTTTGAACTTTTTAGGGCTTACTCGCTTGCCCAGCTATTCACTAGCAAAATTAATAGATATATCACGGCAAACAAATGTTTTTAATGTACATTCTTTAAAAATTCACACAAATATTGGAAATCTGATATAAAAACAGAAAATACTGGAAATGCAAGCATTTCCATCAATATTAGTAAAAGGAAATAAAGGTTAATGTTGCTGATGTGACCCTTCATCAGTCCCCTCAAGCTCTCAAGGAGCTAAATAAGTTGCTCTTCATGTCTGCTATGCTATCTGAACTGAGGGAAGGACCTACGGTAGTGCTGAACACAATTTATTTTATTACTCGTAGATCTTCCACGATGTTACCCAGAGTGATGTAAAATCTGAAAGAAATTTTATTCAATTAAATTTTAAATCAATTTTCCTGAAAAATATGGTGAGAAATCAAAATGGCACCTGGACCTGGGCAACCCACCATAGTGTCACTAGTGGTGGGAGGACTGAATAATAACAACAATAACAACTTTTATTTATATAGCGCCTTTAACGTAGTAAAATGTTCCAATGCGCGTCACAGCAGTGTTACAAGACAAAACAGATACATTTGACACCGCGCCACATTATAAGAAATTACGGCAGATGACCAAAAACTTGGTTAAAGAGGTAGGTTTTAAGGAGCGTCTTAAAGGAGGAAAGAGAGGTAGACAGGCGGAGAGGTTTAGGGAGGGAGTTCCATAGCTTAGTGCCGAAACAGCTGAAGGCACGGCCACCGATGGTTGAGCAGTTATAATGAGGGATGCTCAAGAGGACAGAATTTGAGGAGTGCAGACATCTTGTGGGGTTGGGAGGCTGAAAGAGATTACAGCGATAGGGAGGGGCAAAGCCATAAAGGGATTTGTAAGCAAGGAAGAGAATTTTGAAATCGAGGCATTGTTTAACCAACGTAGGTCAGCAAGCACAGGGTTGATGGGTGATCGTGACTTGGTGAGATTTAGGACATGGGCTGCCGAGTTTTGGATGATCTCAAGTTTACGTAGTGTAGAATGTGGGAGGCCAGCCAGGAGTGAGTTGGAGTAGTCAAGTCTAAACAGGCATCATAGTGTTAATTAATAAGAATGTTAGAAGTAAGCATTATCTCAGTGTTAGTTAAGACAGTACACTTTACATAAGAACATAAGAAATAGGAGCAGGAGTAGGCCATACGGCCCCTCGAGCCTGCTCCGCCATTTAATACAATCATAGCTGATCTGATCATGGACTGAGATCCACTTCCCTGCCCGCTCTCCAAAACCCCTTATTCCCTTATCGTTTAAGAAACTGTCTATTTTTGTCTTAAATTTATTCAATGTCCCAGCTTCCAAAGCTCTCTGAGGCACTACATTCCACAGATCCACAACCCTCTGAGAGAAGAAATTTCTCCTCATTGCAGTTTTAAATGGGCGGCCCCTTATTCTAAGATTATGCCCTCTAGTTCTAGTCTCCCCTATCAGTGGAAACATCCTCTCTGCATCCACCTTGTCAAGCCCCCTCATAATATACATTTCAATAAGATCACCTCTCATTCCTCTGAACGCCAATGAATAGAGGCCCAATCTACTCAACCTTTCCTCATAGGTCAACCTCCTCATTTCTGGAATCAGCCTAGTGAACCTTCTCTGAACTGCCTCCAAAGCAAGTATATCCTTTCGTAAATATGGAAACCAAAACTGAATGCAGTATTCCAGGTGTGGCCTTACCAATACCCTGTATAACTGTAGCAAGACTTCCCTGCTTTTATACTCCATCCCCTTTGAAATAAAGGCCAAGATTCCATTGGCCTTCCTGATCACTTGCTGTACCTGCATACTAACCTTTTGTGTTTCATGCACAAGTACCCCCAGGTCCCGCTGTACTGCAGCACTCTTCTTATTCATATGATGTGATGACCTTGTTTTACAACAATCCATCTAACACCTTCTTGCAAGACCACAAGGAATCTGTCTTACATAAGAACATAAGAAATAGGAGCAGGAGTAGGCCATCTGACATCTTGAGCCTGCTCCGCCATTCAATAAGATCATGGATCTTTGAACTACTTCCAATGCAAGTATATTCCTCCTTAAATAAGGAGACCAAAACTGTACGCAGTACTCCAGATGTGGTCTCACAAACGCCCTGTACAGTTGTAGCAGGACTTCCTTACTTGCAATAAAGGCTAACATTCCATTTGCTTTCCTAGTTACTTGCTGTACCTGCATGCTAACTTTTTGAGTTTCATGTACAAGAACCCCCAGATCCCTCTGTACCGCAGCATTTTGTAATCTCTCCCCATTTAAATAATAGTTTGCTTTTTTATTTTTCCTACCAAAGTGGATAACCTCATATTTTCCCACATTATACTCCATCTTCACTTACTCCTCTGGAATTCTGCTCCACAGGTCAAGTATCCTCTGGGAAAAGTAAAAATCCAGGCATCCAACCTCATCCTCTACTTCCACAGCTTGTATGGGTGGCCTCTACTTCTAGCGAACCTCATCACATCAAACGTTCTATCTTTTTTCATAATCGCCATTTGATAGTGCTGAATACCTGAATCAGATCTCCTCTAAGTCTCCATCTGCCAGGAAATATAAGCCCAAGACATTAAATCCATTTTCATAGCTCAGTGTCCTCAGTCTAGTGTTCATCCTTGTTGCCCTTCTCTATACTTGCTTACTTGCTCTTTTGCCACAATATTCTACCTGAGTTGTCTGTGGGGTTGGGGTCACAAAAACTAGACACAGTAGTCCGAAGGTGGCTTGCCAAAGTCTGATATAACTATGTTACTGTGGTCCTAGCTTTACAATGAATTGTCTTGGCAATACAGCCCAAGATTGGGTTTGCTTTGGTTGCGGCCTCCTGAAAACAGATTGTCACTCATTCTCTTAGTCAGGGAATGGTGGACAATATAAAGCAATCTACAAAATAGTTTCAACAAGTGGAGCAATCCAATTTGAGAATTCTGAGCATTATTGAGGTGGTACAGAAATTTCCACTTCTTAAATGCAACCCAAGGTACAGCTTAATCTGGTTTGCTGGTTCATCCAGACAACGCCACCTGTTTGTAGCAGGTACTTTGTAGCATCTTCCAATTTGGTTGTTAATAGAATATTAACTCCAGATTGAAGGAGAGGATCTGAATTTGTGTTTGAGTGTTTCAAAATCTGCAAATAGCTCTCTTATCTCTCTGGCAACATGCTGAAGCACTTCTTGGATAAATACTGGAAGAAAATTGAGGTGTGTACTTTCAGATCACATGCTTTGTTATTATTCCAGTCTGTGCTTCCTTCAAAATAGTTCTTTAGACTTTTCTGTACTCTGCATTATATCAAATTTTCTAGGATATAGCAAATGCTCCACATAATTTAACAAAGAAGGCTTTATGATTCTGCTGGATAATCTGTTGCTTTTATAATATAGAAAAGCAGACTTGCAATGATATGATACCTTATCATGTCACTCAAAAATGCCTCAAAGAATTTTGCATGCCATTAATGTAATTAATGGCTGTTACTGTGTGGGAAAATGCAGCACCTATTTTGCACACCGGATCCCACAAACAGTAATGTGATGAATTGTCTTGGCAATACAGCCCAAGATTGGGTTTGCTTTGGTTGCGGCCTCCTGAAAACAGATTGTCACTCATTCTCTTAGTCAGGGAATGGTGGACAATATAAAGCAATCTACAAAATAGTTTCAACAAGTGGAGCAATCCAATTTGAGAATTTTGAGCATTATTGAGGTGGTACAGAAATTTCCACTTCTTAAATGCAATGAATCTGTTTTTTTGGTGGTGTTGGCTAAGGGAGGAATGTTGACCAGAATCATAAAAAGCTCCATCATCCTTTTACTTTCTTAAGGTCTTGTTTTTCAATTTAGTGCCTAACACCTTACATTCTTTCTACAACACCTCAAACATATGTTAATTTATGTCATTAGTTTTAACCTGTACCATGACTTTGAGCTGTTTCTCCCTGCCTTTCCAAACGGTTTTCTAACCCTTCCGTGATGTCCTTCACCAGTGAGGCTTTTGGGACTGCCAGTTATAACTACAAATATAGCTGTCCATACCCTGACTATAGAATCCCCCACTACTACCACTCTTTTATTCTTGTAGTCTAACTGTCTCTCGCCTCCCTGGGTAATCCCTTGCTCTATGGTGCAGCAATTTTACTCAGGATTACCTTCCTCTGAGTGACTGTCACTGTCCACCTCATATTTATCCAATACTAAGGGAATGAAATTGGTGTTTGGTGGTAGCACAAAATGAATGCTAGCGAATCGGCAGCACATTGTACACTATACTCAGCGCTTAGTCATCCAATTTTCTCTTTCTAAATTTCCTGAACCATCTAGCACTGCTGCTTGAATAGCCATATTATGAAAAGTACAATCCAGATAGCTCTCATCCTCTATGATGCTGCCAAGTTTGCCGTTTGCTGTTTGAGCACAAAGATCCTCTGCCTCAGAGACTTGATTTTCTAACACTTCAGGCAAATGTGCTACCCTTGGATACACTACTGATCCCATGATGGCCCACATATCTCAGTTCAAAATTAAGGCACTAAATTAATAACTTTAAACAGCTCTTAATATTGAACAGCTAAAATGGAATCAATTGAAATACATTTAAATTCAAAATAGAGTAAAATACATAAATTAAAATGTCAAAACTTATTTTTCAATCTCTCCCACTGAGGCTAAACTCCACACTCTTCTGATCTTTCACACTCCACGAGCCTCTTGAAGCTCAAGGGTAAGACAGAGGCAGATGTTCCTGTGAGTTGAAAAGGTAATCCAACAACTGCAGAATATTTTTGTGGAAAGGCCTAGCTTTGTTGTGGAAAGTAGTGTCTCCTCTTGCCCTGTGATACTGTGAAGACAGCAGAGGCTGTGCAAAGAGGTGACTGATGAAAGGAAACATTCCCATTTATTGCCACAGAAGAATTTCATTATTGTGCCTCTCTCATTATATTGAGAAGAGGTAACTTATGGTAGCCCATAATATAAGTTAACATATTTTAATTATTAACTTTTGTTTCCCCATAAAATTTAGGCACGGCTGCCTGTCAAGTGGATGGCTCCTGAAAGCTTGTTTGAAGGCAGTTACACAATTTGTAGTGACGTCTGGTCATATGGAATCTTATTATGGGAAATATTCTCACTTGGTAATTATTCATTTTTCATGATAATGCAAATATTATCCCATGAATTCTTCTCAGTTGTGTTGCTTAATGTCACATTTTCAATATCTGTTCAGGTGTCAATCCATATCCTGGAGTTCAAGTAGATGCAAATTTTTACAAGCTAATTCAGAGTGGGTTTAAGATGGACCAGCCGTTTTATGCTACTGAAGGGATGTAAGTTTTTCTACCTTCAGTTTTACATAAGAATTTAAAACTCTGGCATAATTGTTCTGACACATTGGCCCGGAATGTGCAGTCAGCAGCGAAGCAAAGGTGTTCGCCACTGGCCCCGAAGAAAGCTGCCCTCAAAAATCTCGCGATCCCTGTGGCGAAACGTTTGCCTTTTTTGATGCATAAGTGATTTCAATGCAGTATAATGGGGATTTGCTAACGTGAGCAGATGTGACATCAACAAGCTGTCTAAGCAGCTAATCACATTGCAGAATTCTCACAGACAGGGTAGCAGGAAATGAGAACCTGTTTTTAATCCCAACTTTTAAAACATGCTACCGAGAGCTAAACAAAGATTGGGGATCTCGCAAGGGGATAAGGTAGAACCTGAAATATCATAAACAATTTCTTAAAATTTGTAAATTTTATCATGATGGAGAAATTTGACACTCCACAAAATTAAAATTAGTTTTTCAGGGCCATAACATTTGTTTCGCAGTCAATGGGCCGGATTTTCGGCTTTTGTTTTTTTTGGCGAAAACAGTAGCGATACGTGAAACTTACTGTTTTTGCTGCGCTGCCAATTTTAGGCCGAACTTTCAGGTTTTTACGTAAGGGGAGTGTTGCACGAGGCTACGGGCGCAAAAATGCGAGCTTCGCCAAATTTAGTCCGGGGCCGGGAGCACTGCGAGAGAGGCCTTGGGAGGAGGGGAAAAAAAATCCCAAAAACATTTACAAGACACTTATCTATCGAATCGCTGAAAAAAAAACTTTAACTTACCTTTTTTGCAGGTTTTCATACTTACTGCTGTTGGCAGGGCTGCACCGACAGGTTTGATCCTGTCGGTTTTTTGAGCACAGCATACGGGTGGGGAGAGAGCCGAAAGTCTGACGGTAACGCAATTCGTAGCATTGCCTGTCGGCGCACCTCTTCCTGGTGGTACATCCCATCGCCGCAGCAAACAACGAGCCGAGGATCCCGCTCGGGCTTTGCAACCAGATTTTCACCGTGGAGGGTCAAATCGCGGCAAAAACCTGGTCGCAAACTTCTAAAATTCCAGCCCAACGCGTTGTTAAAACCCCAGTTACACCTAATCCAACAAGGCCTAACATTTAATAGGGTATTTAACAGTTATATTACCATGGAAAAGCCCAAGTTTTCATCAGTTTCATTAATTTCCCTGATTACTCTGATTGCTGGCTATGGGGGCGGGGGGTGGGCAGGGGGAGGGGGGAGGGGGACCCAGTGTCAGAGCAGTGAGTGACTGACCACAACTTCAGGATTTCCGCATTTAGATGCGCGTGCGCTACATCCTGAAGTTACAGTCTGTTTTAAAAGGATAATTCCAGCGAATGCAGCTAGTTCACTGTTAGTACCCATCGCAAATTCCGGTCCATAAAATCAAAATTTTGTGTAACTTGTTTTTGATAATATTACAAAGGGGAAGAAAGTAAAGCTAAAATTGAATCCTTGAGGCAGTTTTACCCTGTTGATATTGTTATATATGTAAACCTGTAAATACTTGTTTAACCACCAGAGGGCTCATCCCGTGGAGTCCCAAGGGATCCCACAATCCCTTGCGAGCACCTGTACTTAAGGAGGCTTCACAAGCTGGAGAGGTACTCTGGAGACCTGCAATAAAAGACTAAGGTCACACTTTACTTTGAGCTCACAGTATCTGGTCAGATTCTTTATTCATACACCACAACTGGCGACGAGATACAGATGACGAACCCCACTGCAACGATGCAGAGAACAGTGGGCATCCCGGAGAAATTTTCGGAGGGAGATGATTGGGAAACCTTCGTGGAGTGACTCGACCAATACTTCGTGGCCAACGAGCTGGAAGGAGAAGCGAACGCTGCCAAATGAAGGATGATTCTCCTCACCGTCGGCGGGACACCAACGTATAGCCTCATGAAAAATCTGCTTGCTCCAGCGAAACCCACAGAGAAATTGTATGATGATTTGTGCACACTGCTCCGGGAGCATCTTAACCTGAAGGAAAGCGTTCTGATGGTGAGGCACTGGTTCTACACGTGCAAGAGATCTGAAGGCCAGGAAGTGGCGAGCTATGTCGCCGAGCTAAGACGTCTTGCAGGACATTGCGAATTTGAAGGATCTTTGGAGCACATGCTCAGGGACTTCTTTGTACTTGGCATTGGTCATGAAGTAATATTTCGCAAACTTTTGACTAGAGAGACCCCAACCTTGAATAAAGCCATAGCGATAGCCCAGTGACAAATCTCTCAGCACACGAGTGCTGCTGCAAGTACTGTGAACAAAGTAACAGAGAAACATAGAACATAGAAAATAGGTGCAGGAGTAGGCCATTCGGCCCTTCGAGCCTGCACCACCATTCAATAAGATCATCGCTGATCATTCACCTCAGTACCCCTTTCCTGCTTTCTCTCCATATCCCTTGATCCTTTTAGCCGTAAGAGCCATATCTAACTCCCTCTTGAATATATCCAATGAACTGGCATCAACAACTCTTTGCGGTAGGGAATTCCACAGGTCAACAACTCTCTGAGTGAAGAAGTTTCTCCTCATCTCAGTCCTAAATGGCCTACCCCTTATCCTTAGACTGTGTCCCCTGGTTCTGGACTTCTCCATCATCGGGAACATATTTCCAGCATCTAACCTGTCCAGTCCCGTCAGAATTTTATAAGTTTCTATGAGATCCCCTCTCATCCTTCTAAACTCCAGTGAATACAGGCCCAATTGATCCAGTCTTTCCTCATATGTCAATCCTGCCATCCCGGGAATCAGTCTGGTGAACCTTCGCTGCACTCCCTCAATAGCAAGAACGTCCTTCCTCAGATTAGGAGACCAAAACTGTACACTATATTCCAGGTGAGGCCTCACCAAGCCCCTGTACAACTGCAGTAAGACCTCCCTGCTCCTATAGTCAAATCCCCTAACTATGAAGGCCAATATACCATTTGCCTTCTTCACCGCCTGCTGTACCTGCATGCCAACTTTCAATGACTGATGTACCATGATACCCAGGTCTTCTTTCACGTCCCCTTTTCCTAATCTGCCGTCATTCATATAATATTCTGCTTTCATGTTTTGCCACCAAAGTGAATGTTGTTTTCGAATCATAACGTACAGGACAGGCCTCACATACCTGCAGTTGCACGTCCGCAGATGTCTTGAGTCCACCATCAAGGGCAATGAATGCTAGGCCATTAACACCTTGTTGGTGCTGCGGGGGTGATCATCGTTTCCATTCATGCCGCTTCAAAGGATACATTTGTAAGGGCTGTGGAACAATGGGACATCTCCAATGTATGTGCAGGCAAGCTGCAAACCCTGATAATCCTGCAAACCACCATGTAGAAACATTGAAACATAGAAAATAGGTGAAGGAGTAGGCCATTCAATGAGTTCATGGCTGAACATGCAACTTCAGTACCCCATTCCTGCTTTCTCGCCATACCCCTTGATCCCCCTAGTAGTAAGGACTTCATCTAACTCCTTTTTGAATATATTTAGAATATGTTGCAGAGCAGGACAGATCCATGGCGGATCACAATGAACTAGAGCCTCAAACTGAAGAGGCAGAGGTATATGGAGTGCAGACATTTACCACAACATGTTCTCCGTTAATGCTGAAGGTTGAATTAAATGGACTTCTGGTGTCAGTGGAGCTGGACATGGGCACGAGCCAGCCCATTATGTGCAAAAAGACTTTCGATAAATTGTGGTGGAGCAAGGCCTCAAGGCAAGTCCTGACTCCCATTCGCATTAAACTGAGAACTTACACAAAGGAATTGATTCCCGTAATCGGCAGTGCTACCGTAAACGTCTCCTACGATGGAGCAGTGCACAAGTTATCACTCTGGGTGATACCGGGCGATAGTCCCATGCTGCTCGGCAGGAGCTGGAGCAGTACCGTACATGATGAGAGAGAGGGTGGAGATCGAGCTGGACCGGCTGCAACGAGAGGGCATCATTTCGCCAATCGAATTCAACGAGTGGGCCAGTCCGATTGTTCCAGTCCTCAAGGGAGAAGGCACCGTCAGAATCTGCGGTGATTACAAAGTAACTATCAATCGTTTCTCCCTGCAGGATCAATACCCACTACTAAAGGCAGCCGACCTTTTTGCGACGCTGGTGGGAGGAAAGATGTTCACGAAGCTGGACTTGACCTCGGCCGACATGACGCAGGAGCTGGAGGAATCATCGAAGGGCCTCACCTGCATCAACACGCACAAAGGTCTCTTCATTTATAACAGATGCCTGTTTGGGATTCAATCAGCCGCGGCGATATTCCAGAGAAACTCGGAAAGTTTACTGAAGTCGGTCCCGCGCACCGTGATCTTCCAGGACGACATCTTGGTTACAGGTCGGGACACAGTGGAGCATCTGTAGAACCTGCAGGAGGTTCTTAGTCGGCTTAATTGCATGGGGCTCACGTTAAAACGCTCGAAGTGCATTTTCCTGGTATCAGAAGTGAGGTTCCTGGGTTCGCGGCGGATGGCATCAGGCCCACCGATTCGAAGACGGAGGCAATCGAGAACGCACTGAGGCCACAGAACGTGACGGAGCTGCGGTCGTTTCTAGGACTCCTGAACTACTTCGGTAACTTCTTACCGGGTCTCAGCACATTGTTAGAACCACTGCACGCTTTACTGCGTAAAGAAGACGAATGGGTATGGAGTAAAAGCCAAAATAATGTCTTTGTAAAAGCTAGAAAACTGTTATGCTCAAACAAATTGCTTGTGTTGTATGATCCATGTAAGCGTTTGGTTCTAGCATGTGATGCGTCGTCATACGATGTTGGGTGTGTATTGCAACAAGCTAATGAATCTGGGAAATTGCAACTGGTTGCTTATGCATCCGGAAGTCTGTCTAAGGCTGAGAAGGCCTACAGCATGATTGAAAAAGAAGCGTTAGCGTGTGTTTATGAGGTAAAGAAAATGCATCAATATCTGTTTGGGCTCAAATTTGAATTGGAAACTGACCATAAGCCACTAATAACCCTCTTTTCTGAAAGTAAGGGGATAAATCCGAATGCATTGGCCTGTATCCAGAGATGGGCGCTCACGTTGTCCGCATACAACTACGTCATCTGCCACAGGCCAGGCACAGAAAACTGTGCCGGTGCTCTCAGTCGGCTGCCATTGCCCACCACGAGGGTGGAAATGACACAGCTCGCAGATTTAGTTATGGTAATGGAAGCATTCGAGAGTGAGCAGTCACCTGTTATCGTCCGACCGATTAGAACCTGGACGAGTCAGGACCCCTTACTGTCCTTAGTAAAAAAACTGTGTGCTTCACAGGAGCTGGTCCAGTGTCCCATTAGAAATGCAGGAAGAAATAAAGCCGTATCAGTGGAGCAAAGATGAAATGTCTATACAGGCAGACTGCCTTCTGTGGGGCAATCGGGTAGTGGTACCAAAAAAGGGCAGGGACACTTTCATCAGTGATCTCCACAGTACCCACCCAGGCATTGTAATGATGAAAGCGATAGCCAGATCCCATGTGTGGTGGCCCAGTATCGATGCGGACTTAGAGTCCTGCGTGCACAAATTTAACACGTGTTCACAGTTAAGCAATGCACCCAGGGAGGCGCCACTAAGTTTATGGTCTTGGCTCTCCAAACCGTGGTCGAGGGTTCATGTCGACTATGCAGGCCCGTTCTTGGGAAAAATGATCCTGGTGGCTATAGATGAGTACTCCAAATGGATTGAATGTGAGATAATGTTGGCAAGCACATCCGCTGCCACCACTGAAAGCTTGTGGGCCATGTTTGCACGCACGGCCTGCCTGATGTCCTTGTGAGTGACAACGGGCCGTGTTTCACCAGTGTCGAGTTCAAGGAGTTCATGACCCACAATGGGATCAAACATGTCACATTTTCCCCGTCCAAACCAGCATCCAATGGTCAGGCAGAGAGAGCAGTGCAAACATCAAGCAGAGCTTGAAGAGGGTCACTGAAGGCTCACTGCAGACTTGCCTATCCCGAGTCTTGCTTAGTTATCGCACGAGGCCCCAATCGCTCACTGGGATTCCACCCGCTCATGAAAAGGGCACTTAAGAGAAGGCTCTCGTTAGTCCACCCCGAACAGGTAGAGAGAGCAGGCGGCTTCAATAAAGTACATAATGATAGTGCAAATGTGTCAGGCGAAATTGAGATTAATGATCCTGTATTTGTGTTGAACTATGGACAAGGTCCCAAGTGGCTTCCTGGCACTGTCGTGGCCAAAGAGGGGAGTAGGGTGTTTCGAGTCAAACTTTCAAATGGACTCATCTACAGGAAACATTTGGACCAAACCAAACTCAGATTCACGGACTATCCAGAGCAACCCACATTAGACCCTATCGTTTTTGACCCCCCAACGCACAGACCAGTGGCAACCGATACAGCGGTTGGCCACAAAGCAGAACCCATTACCCTCAGCAGCCCAGCAGGACTCGCCACACCAGGCAACCCAGCAAGGCCAGCTGCACAGCAGGCCAGCGAGGGCCCAACAAACGACTCACCAAAGCCAGCATTTTCACCGAGACGGTCAACCAGGGAAAGAAAGGCCCCAGATCGACTCAACTTGTAAATAGTTACACTATTGACTTTTGGGGGGAGTGTTGTTATATAGTTAAACCTGTAAATACCACCAGAGGGCTCATCCCCTGGAGTCCCAAGGGATCCCACAATCCCTCGGGAGCACCTGTACTTAAGGAGGCCTCATAGGCTGGCAGACACTCTGGAGACCTGCAATAAAAGACTACGGTCACACTTTACTTTGAGCTCACAGTATCTGGTCAGACTCTTTATTCATACACCACAGATATACTCCTGGTTGCTTTGCTAATACATCTGCTTTAGTTTTCTTCTGAAGTAAATAAGAAAAAGTTTGAATATTTAATGTTAGCGGGTACACTGGTTCAGTATGATGTACCATATACTGGTAGGACATGAATTCATGCTCATGATTCTGAATACGGCATGTTGCCAATCTCATGGGGTGGTGGAAAGTGGAAACAAGGTTCTTCCTTACAGGAGGATATTTTGGAAGTTGAGCTGTCCAAGTGACGCTAGTATCTGATCAACAGCTGCAGTGGTGGAGGCCTATGGCTTGACTGTCTGCCTATCTTCTTCATCAGGGTCTGATGTATACTGCAGAGCAATCTAAAGAATGTAAAAAACTACTTTCAAATGAAGGAAATAAACAAATAAATATTGCATTGCAATGTCTGCTAATGACACTTTACATTCTACTTTGACCATTATTTCAGTCTCCACTAGATGTCCCTCACGGGCAGCAATGCTGACCTGTCCAATTATTTTTTAAACAAACATCTTGAATATTTGAATATATTGTTTAAAGTATTTATTGCAGTTATGTTATTTATGTGCAATGTATTACTGTTCCTACTTCCTAACATCCAGTTCCATGTTTTCATAGATACAATGTGATACAATCCTGCTGGGCTCTTGATCCGGGAAAAAGACTCACATTTTCAGACTTGGTTTCTATTTTTGAAAAGCAGCTTACAGATGCTGAAGTAGCTGTAAGTGAACATAATCCTACAGGAACAGCTGATAGTATAATTACAGTACTTGAAATGAAGGCTTTTGTCTACATAAGAAAGAACATACTTATATAGCACTCTTTATGTCCTCGGGACATTCCAAATGGCTTCACAACCAATGGGTTGCATTTGAAGTATAGTCACTGTTATATAAACAAACATGGTAACCAATTTGTGCACAGAAAGATCTCACATACAGTAAATAGGTTAGGTGACCAGGTAATCTGTTTTTAATGATGTTGGTTGAGGGATAAATACTGACAAGGACACCAGGAGAACTCCCCTGCTGTTTCTCAAATAGTGCTACGGGATCTTTGATGTCCATCAGCACAGGTAAATGGGACCTTGGCTTAAAATCTCATCTGAAAGACATGACCTCCAACAATGTAGCACTCCCTCAATATTCTACTGAAGTGTCAGTCTAGATTGGGGTAGGCAATTATTTGGGTTGGAGGGCCACTTAACAAGTTTTGGAGAACAGTTGAGGGTCGCAACCAATGTTCCCCCATAGGTGCACAGCCGTACGGTCGTGCACCAATCACAAGGTCCTGCGTAGGCCATTCACCAGCTCCTGCCACTGGAAGAGATACCGTGCAGCAAATTTAAAGGGACCGCGCATGTTGTGCTGAGTACAGGAGCCCGAGGCTTCGCAAGGCCTGAACTACAATCACGTGCCAGTACCTGGAGTCCTTGTGCTCCGTGATCTACTCCTGTGTCTAAGACGGCGATAAGAACCCTTCTGCTGTCATAATCTGAAGAGCTGGAAAGGAAAGACACAGTGGAGAAGTGTCATCAAGATGAGCAGCCATGACTCGACTCAGACTAATATGTAGTGCGAGCTTCGGCTCTTGTTCTATTTCTGACCCATCCAGTGAGCCAGATACAATGAACTGACGAGCCGGATGCGTAGTTGGGCTGTATTTTGCCCACCACTGGCACTTGAACGCACAACCTTCTGAATCAGGTGAAAGTGACATTATTGGGCCCAGATCTAATAACTTACTGTTATTAAATTGCCATAATTATCTCCCGAACGGATTCATTATTATCTCACTTATTTAATTCAGTTTAAGCTTGTGGTTTGTGCTGATTTTTTTGTTACTTCATCCTATTATTATTTGTTCTGTTTTTCACTTTTGCTAGTGGGCCAATATTTTTAAAATATTTGTAAGTTTTCAGCACATTGTGAAATATTATCACCGAGCAGTTTTACAAAAATCCTTACTGTGAGATCCATTCTTATACATGACAGATCTGATAAAAATATTCTTTTCATGCTAATTTATTGTTTCATTTTTTTTTTACTCAGCTTTACCATAACGTAAAGGTGTGCAAATACAATTCAAACCATAAAAACCGGCCTATCAGCTCTCAGGAGTGTACCCAGATTCAGTCTGCAAGTGCCACATCATCACTGAATGAAAGCATTCCAATGAATGAAGATTTACAAATGTAATTTTTCTGCTGTACTGACCACCAAGACAGAGGTGGTTTCACTGGACTTTGAATGTTTTCTTTTTAATCACTAAACTAATCAATGACTCTCTAAGCTGCTAACATAAAGAAGGCTGCAATTGTTGAAAGTGTTTGATTTTTCTTGTGTTGCAGTTCAATTGTTTCTGGAAGACTGGGGCCTCATAAATTGACAATTTCCCCTTTGTATTATACAGAGTATCGACAAATGGTAGATTTAAAAACTATACAGAAATTAAGCCATGTTGAAATTAATTCATGAAAGTTAACTGCTCAAAGTTGACAAAAATTATAATGAAAAAATGGGAGAGACAATGAGCTAGCTTTTTAAAATGGATCATGTAGAAGCAAACTGCATTTCTAATTTGTACTGTGAGTTTAAAGCTGGAGGACCCACGATAAAATTAACAAGTCTCAAGCAACAATTGATATTCAGAGGAATTCCCGGCCCCCTTACCCACTCCTAGTATACACAGAGAGATGGTTATGTGAAAAAAGGCCCCATCTAAAGGTGATAACACTTGAAAAAGAAGAGCTAGATACAAATCTGGTTAGAAATGGGATTAAGGGATATGAGGATAGGTACAGATAGAGATAATGAAATTCTGCGTGAAATATAATGGTTCCGAAATCACCGAGACTAAGGAAATATCATTACAAAAAATTGCACATTACAATCACTGTCATTGCTGGTCTTGGATATATATAATGTAGAATGTAAGATTAGGTAGGTATTAGGGGAATTTGCTTGATTTACGAGAACAACAACTTGCATTTATATACAGGTAGTGCCTTTAGCGTAAAAAGTCCCAAGGCGCTTTATGGGAGCGTAATCAGACAAATATATATACCAAGTCAAAGTAGGAGACATTAGGATAGCGAGGTAGGTTTTAAGGAACACTTTGAAGGAGAGAAAGGTGGAGAGGTTTGGGAGGAAATTCCAGAGTTTAGGGTCTCTCGGAGGTTATAGGGCTGGAGAAGGTTACAGAGATAGGGAGGGGCAAGGCCATGGAGAGATTTGAAAGCATGGACGAGAATGGGAATACTGCCAGAGAGCATTGAACAACTTTTTATCATCTTTCCTCAGTGATTAAATGGGTTGGGTAAAGTGCATAATAGAGAATGTGTGTGTTCTGTGGAATGCATTTAGTAAACTGCTGCCTTATGTTCTTATTGTCATTACCACATTTGTTGTAAGCAGAATAACCTAAACATTTCTCGCTTTAACATATAGAGTACACATTTTTCTAAATGCTAATGTATGTCTAATATGAAGAAAATGTGGACTGTCAATTTTAGATGTCCTACAGGATCTTGTATCTACCCAATTTGATGAAATGTTCTTAACCCTTCCACATACAACTCCTTAGAGGGTGGATAGGCAACAAACCTGAATCTCTCCCAATGCCATCTGAGCCAGCTACTAGGATGTGTGTAAGTGTGGTCCAGGGAGACTAGCCCTTCAAATTTTCCTTTTCCATATGTGAAAAGGGCTGGCACCTGCTTGCCATTTTCTACTGCCAGCATGACTGAGATCAGAAACCTGCCATTTGGTGAATCATATACAAGAACTTATGTCCTATTATTCCAGGAATTGGCATGGCAATGAGCTCCACCATCACATCAGCTTCTTGGGTTTACAAAAATTGACCTGTGCCATACTGTAGGATTTTATTATGATATCAGTCAGAAATGTAGCCTTTTAGCAACCAAACTGACTTGTTAAGCTTAAACAGTTTTGTTGGCATGAATACAAGCAATCAATCTGAAGTATTCATCTCCAGTCTATTTGTAAAAAACAAAATTCAGTCAAGAACAGTTTGACTGCTGAGTTGTGGGGACAGTGGGTTCATTCAGGTGGTTACATTCGTATCTTTAACGTGTGATCCTGGGAATTAATGCTGCTCATTTTGCAAGCTTTATATTGCAATGTTGGAAAAGGCACAATGCAAATATGTCAAGCCTTTGATAATCAAGATAAATTATGTTGATCAATTGAGTTTGATTGCCACATTCTCAAAATGCAATTTAAAACTTTTTTCGCGTTTTTATCTCTTCCCACATGTACCATTACCCAGCTGAGAGGGCAGGCAGATGACCAGGCCTTTGCTATTGGGTGAGCTACTAGAGGTCGAGGAGGCTCAGGGTAGTTTCCCCCCTATTTTCCTATTTCCATGTAAAGAAATACCTGGTTTTCAGTCAGCATCTTTCTCTAATGACACAGCTAATATCATGAATGCACTGTGTGGGGAATCAAGTGGGTGAAACAGCAATCTGTCATTCTGTGGCATCAGTGTACATCATCACCATGCTGCTCTTGCAACAACCACTTTCAATTTTGTTGTGAGATTGGGGACAAGTTATTTATATCTTCCAATGAGCATTGTATCAGTGCATCTACTCCAGCATATAGTATCTCTCAGAAGTGGGCCTAATACATGCTTAGTTACAAATATTACATTGCTGCAACACATATTACTATATTTATCAATAGTCTTAATTTTTGGATGTATGCTTTTATATTTTTGTATTGTTTAAGATTGTATTTATATTACTGGGCTAACAATGTCTTCACATCTCAGGAAGCACTTAGCCATTCCAGTCATGTATGTAGCATGTCTCACCAGCGCTCAATAAACATGTTCAGTTACAGGTGACAGTATGGCACAGAAATAAATATAGCCAAAGCAGACATAATAAGAATGTAAGAATTAGGAGAAGGAGTAGGCCATTCAGCCCCTCGAGCCTGCTCCACTATTCAATAAGATCATGGCTGATCTTCTATCTCAACTCCATTTTCCTGCACTAATCCCATATCTCTTGATTCTCTAAATATCCAAACATCTAGTGATCTCTGTCTTGAATATACTCAACGACTTAGCCTCCACAGCCCTCTGGTGTACAGAATTCCAAAGATTCACCACGCTCTGAGTGAAGAAATTTCTCCTCATCTCAGCCCTTATTCTGAGACTGTGACTCCTGGTTCTAGACTCCCCAGCCAGGGGAAACATCTCCCTGCATCTACCCTGTCAAGCCCTGTAGGAATTTTTGTATGTTTCAATGAGATCACCTCTCATTCTTCTAAACTCTAGAGAATGTAGGCCCAGTCTACTCAATCTCTCCTCGTAGGACAATCCCCCCATCCCAGGAATCAGTCTGGTGAGCCTTTGTTGCACTGCCTCTATGGCAAGTATATCCTTCCTTGGGTAAGGAGACCAAAACTGTACACAACACTCCAGGTGCGGTCCCACCAGGGCCCTATATAATTGCAGTAAGACGTCTTTACTCTTATACTCAAATCCTCTTGTAATAAAGGCCCACATACCATTTGTTTACCTAATTGCTTGCTGTACCTGCATGTTAACTTTCAGTGATTCATGTACAAGGAACCCAGGTCCCTCTGAACACCAACATTTCCCAATCTCTCACCATTGAAAAAATACTCTGCTTTTCTATTTTTCTACCAAAGTGGTTAACTTCACATTTCTCCACATTGTATTCCATTTGCCATGTTCTTGCCCACTCACTTAGCCTGTCTATATCCCCTTGAAGCCTCTTTGCATCCTCCTCACACGTTACATTCCCACCTAGTTTTGTAAGATCAGCAAACTTGGATATATTACATTTGGTCCCCTCTTCCAAATCATTGAAAACATTTTTAGGTTGAATGTGAAGTGGTCTAAATAAAAATAAGTTTGGATCATTTGAATCATCCATACTGTCCAATATTTTACCAAGCTGGTCCTTAATTTATTAATTATGAAGGATTTGAAAAAAATGGAAATGGCAAATTATTACAAGTCGGAGATCCCTCTGCAGTTGGGATTAATGCACATTGCTGAGCAACATGGCAATGCTGCATGGATGAATATGGGTTTATACATCTGGCTCCCCTACATTAAAAAAAATAGGCATTTTTAGAAAGAGTAAAGACTCTCTGGTTCAAAATGCTCATCCCTTTTTGATCGATTTGAACCCCACCTACGTGCTTTCTCACCGTATACTTCAATCCTTCCCGTTCCTGAATTGTCCCTTGACCCCATTTGTACAGTTCGTTTCAAATTCCTTTCCTGATAACCTAGTTCTACTAGTCCTTTATCCGTAATATTCTTAGTATTAAAAAAAGTTCTGCCTGGCTTCCCTTACTGCTAACTTCCTCATTTTTAACTTGTGCCCCATTATATTTGAACTACATGGTAAGTTCTCAAGTTTTTTCAGCTTGTGAAGGGCTGGTGCAGCGTGTAACCCAGATACTCTTCTGTAGAAAGAGGAAGGAAATTCGAGGGAGAGCAAATCTTTGCTGCTTCCATGCACCTCTTGGCAGTTGGCATAAGCAGAGGCCTGTGATCCGGATGCTTAACTTCCCTTTTGGCTATGGATGGTGCACGGTACACGGTGGAAAATGAAGTTGAAGGAGTGGATTGTTGGAACAGCGTAGAGAGAGATTTGCATTGCAGCTGATTTGTGTCATACTAACACTTGGAATGCTTTATGCTGTTATCACTGAGTGTGCAGTGGGGAAATAATTACTCAAACAATCGTTCCTCAGCTTGATGGGTGCTCATCTTGAAAATGTAAAAAGCATAATTATTTACATATTACAGCTGCAAGAATGATTAGAATGCTACAACATGATGTGTTTACTGCTATTATATCATAGAAATAGCTCTCTATGACTTTGTATTTCTATCTTCCTACATCGTTATGGATAATATTTATATTAATAAGGTGGTACTGAAAGCTGTGTTTTTTGCTAGTGTTCTTTTTTTTATTGCATTTGAATAAAATTGGAAGTTAAACTAAATCTCTTGTCACTGTTGTAAAATGCATTTGTTTTATTCATAATCTTTAGAGAAAGTAAAGACCTTTAATTATCCTTTGGATCATTAATATACAATGAATGTATATCAAATGTATACATTCTTTTATACTGTCATTTACATCCCTACAATTTTGTCACCAATTGTACTAAAAGCACACTTGCAGCCTGTGATATGATTTTATATCAGAGTGCCTCAGTGCTAAGCAGTGCAAGTGTGTTATGTAAAGTGTATGCTAATGAACCATTTTTTCCCTTTTATAAGATGCCAACTTTCTAAAAACAATGCAGGGTTCAGTGAGAATAGGATGGACAAAAACACTTTACTTTTCATGGGAGTATTTTCTGGATGTTTCATTCTTTTTCTATAATTTTATATTTGGTTGCCTAACTTGACACGTCCACGATTGAGAAGGCGGGTGAACAGCTTGCCCTCAGGTTTACTTTGTAGCCAGCTATTTTTTGACACCAATGCCCCAGTAACCAGCTACTTCGAGGCCCCAGACATCACCCGTGCACGATAATCATTTCCAGTTGTCTCTTGTCCTGCTGGGTGATTTTGCATCTTCCACTTTGTGACTTCCCATTTAACATGGCTCAAATCAGGAACTAAGCAGAGCAGGACTCAAATCTGTCCATCTTTGACAATCTTCACAGCCTTATCAAAAGGCTGTTTTTGAAAAAAAAAACATAGCTTTTATAGTTGCATTTAACTGTACCAGCTCAGGGAACAGATAGGAAAAGATCTAATTGCTGGAATCCATGAAACCCCTCAGCAGTTCGGTATGGAAATAGGTTCTGAGGAAACAAACCAGAAATTTACCTGCGTCCCTCAAAGGCAAGTGACATACAACTGATTTAGAGCAAGTCAGCCACTTCAATCAGCTGAGTTCCATGTTCACGTGATAAAAGACACATGGGGTATCAAGGTACTGTACAGCACAAGTGCTGAACATAATGAGAAAATTGAAATGGATATAGAATATTGGAAAAATGGAAGTCATACTAAGTACATAACTTTAAAAAGGCTACATTTGGTGAAATGTGGGATTGACAAAAGCAAATATACTGGAGGAAGTTGTTTAACAACACCAGTACAAGACACTGGAACACCTGTAATGTTTCATGCCTGGAATTTCTTCAGTGATTCTCTGCTGCAAGATTGGTGTAACCTCTAGAAATATGGTGTAAGTGGTTGAAACCAAGGTCTCCACTGATCTTCCACCAAAATTATGGTGGGAGATTGGGAGCACGGCATGGAAATTCTTCCTTATAATGTTGATCATGCAGGACAAGTACATTCCCAAAACCAACAACCTTAGAATTGGCAAACTCAACCCTAAATGGATAAACAAGCAAATTAAAATTGAGATAAATGGGGAAAATGGCCTGTACAAATCCTGCCATGAGAAAGGAGAAATGTCTCAATGGGGCGAATGTAGTAAAATGCAAAAACACCTTAAAAGAATGGTTAGAGAGAAAAAAGAAAGACTTGCATTTATATAGCGCCTTTCACGACCACCAGACGTCTCAAAGCATTTTACAGTCAATGATGTACTTTTGGAGTGTAGTCACTGTTGTAAAGGGGAGGACAGAAAGAAACTTGGAAAAATTCACAAGGTTAAGCACAAAAACAATCTTTCAGTACTACAATAGCAAGAGGGCACTCAGAGGAGAGGTGAAAGTCATAAAAGATGCAAATGGTCTTGAGAATGAGCATAAAGTAGTAAATATTCTGAATGAATGCTTTCTCCAGTTATTCACAACCTATGATCAAAGTGCCCTCTCCAGACAAAGGTATTCCAAGTATAATCAATTACTTTATTATAAAAGAGCTGGAAGTTCTAGACAGGTGAAGTGAGCTCAAAACAAATAAATTTACAACGATAGATGGTATTTATCCCATAGTGCTGAAAGAGACTGGGAATGGGATCTGTGTGGCACTGACAATCATTATGATGGTATCACTGGATACTAGGGAGGTACCGTACACTAGAATGGAAACTTTATAGTTCTCTGGTCAAACAGCATCTTGAATATTGCATCCAGTTCTGGTCGCCAAGTAATAAAAAAGACATTCAAACTGTTGTGTATGCATTAACTGTTAGACTAAGTACTGTTTAACTCCAAGAGGTATAACCTTGGCTCTGCTTTATTAAGGCCCAAATTGACTATTATACAAAATGGCTGGCCTTTTATATTTGGGCTGCACACCAGTGCGTGCAGCCCAATGGCCCCCAACAGTGATGCCATCTAGTGGCTAATGATCCCAAAAGTACATACACCCCTCTGAGATAGTAACAGTCTTTTACAAATTGAGATGGTCCGGTGTTTTACGCTCCCGGGCTGACCGTTTCAGGTTAACTCCAGCCTTGGGGGTAAGTGTTCAGAGTCTGTTGTGACTGGTGGTTGGGTGGCTGACCTGATGGGAATGGCAATGGCCATGAAGGCCGATAAATCCCCAGGGCCTGATAGTCTGCATCCCAGAGTACTTAAGGAAGTGGCCCTAGAAATAGTGGATGCATTGGTGGTCATTTTCCAACATTCTATAGACTCTGGATCAATTCCTATGGACTGGAGGGTAGCTAATGTAACCCCACTTTTTTAAAAAAGGAGGTAGAGAGAAAACAGGGAATTATAGACCAGTCAGCCTGACATCAGTGGTGGGGAAAATGTTGGAATCAAGATGTAATAGCAGCGCATTTGGAAAGCGGTGACAGGATCGGTCCAAGTCAGCATGGATGTATGAAAGGGAAATCATGCTTGATAAATCTTCTAGAATTTTTTGAGGATGTAACTAGTAGAGTGGACAAGGGGGAGCCAGTGGATGTGGTGTATTTAGACTTTCAAAAGGCTTTTGACAAGGTCCCACATAAGAGATTAGTGTGCAAAATTAAAGCACATGGTATTGGGGGTAATGTACTGACGTGGATAGAGAACTTGTTGGCAGACAGGAAGCAGAGAGTCGGGATAAACGGGTCCTTTTCAGAATGGCAGGCAGTGACTAGTGGCGTACGGCAAGGTTCAGTGCTGGGATCCCAGCTATTTACAATATACATTAATGATTTAGACGAATGAATTGAATGTAACATCTTCAAGTTTGCAGATGACTAAGCTGGGTGGCAGTGTGAGCTGTGGGGAGGAAGCTAAGAGGCTGCAGGGTGACTTGGACAGGTGAGGTGAGTGGGCAAATATATGGCAGATGCAGTATAATGTGGATAAATGTGAGGTTATCCACTTTGGTTTTAAAAACAGGAGGGCTGATTATTATCTGAATGGTGACAGATTGGTAAAGGGGAGGTACAACAAGTCCTGGGTGTCATGGTACATCAGTCATTGAAGGTTGGCATACAGGTGCAGCAGGTGGTGAAGAAGGCAAATGGTATGTTGGCCTTCATAGCGAGAGGATTCAAGTATAGGAGCAGGGAGGTCTTACTACTGTCGTACAGGGCGTTGGTAAGGCCATACCTTGAATATTGTGTACAGTTTTGGTTTCCTAATCTGAGGAAGGACATTCTTGCTATTGAGGGAGTGCAGCGAAGGTTCACCAGACTGATTCCCGGGATGACAGGACTGACATATAAAGAAAGACTGGATCGACTAGGCTTGTATTCAATGGAATTTAGAAGATTGAGAGGGGATCTCATAGAAACATAAAAAATACTGACGGGATTGGACAGGTTAGATGCAGGAAGAATGTTCCCGATGTTGGGGAAGTCCAGAACCAGGGTCACAGTCTAAGGATAAGGGGTAAGTCATTTAGGACCAAGATGAGGAGAAACTTCTTCACTCAGAGAGTTGTGGGCATGTGGAATTTTCTACCACAGAAAGTGGTTGGGACCAGTTCGTTAGGTATATTCAAAAGGGAGTTAGATGTGGCCCTCACGGTTAAAGGGATCAAGGGGTATGGAGAGAAAGCAGGAATGGAGTACTGAAATGCATGATCAGCCATGATCATATTGAAGGGTGGTGCAGGCTCAAAGGGCCGAATGGCCTACTCCTGCACCTATTTTCTATGTTTCTATGTCAGTGAAAGTCCTGATTCACTGATGACCACTGAATCCTCTGATGACTGGGGGTAGGTTGGTTGGTCGTCGATTGTCTCTTCCTCCTACTGTTTCTACTGTGAGCGTCGAGAGAGGCGGGAGTCGGTGAGAGGCAGCGGCCTATAAAGGCTCAGCAGTCGGGCAGTCCGGGGAGCATCGAGAGAGGCGGGAGTCAGTGAGAGGCAGCGGCCTATAAAGGCTCAGCAGTCGGGCAGTCCGGGGAACGTCGAGAGAGGCGGGAGTCGGCGAGAGGCAGCGGCCTATAAAGGCTCAGCAGTCGGGCAGTCCGGGGAGCGTAGAGAGAGGCGGGAGTCGGTGAGAGGCAGCGGCCTATAAAGGCTCAGCAGTCGGGCAGTCCGGGGAGAGAGGCGGGGCTTATGCAGCTCCAGCTGGGAGAGAAAGCAAAAAAGAAGTAGAAAGAAATCAAAAGGTGACGTCACAGCCAAGGGGGTAAGTGATTGGTTGGTGATTGATGAGTAGCTTATCTTTTTCTTTCTTTTTTATATCAGTCAGTAACTTTCAACATTGTTGTTGCCAATTTAACTGTATCTAAGGGTTAAGTCATGGCAGGAGAGCTCGGTCACGTGATATGCTCCTCCTCACCTCCTCACTTCCGGTGTCCCTGATAACTACATGTGCAGGAAGTGTATCCGCCTCCAGCTTCTGACGGACCGCGTTGCAGAATTGGAGCTGAAGGTGGATTCACTCTGGAGCATCTACGATGCTGAGAATGACGTGAGTAGCACGTGTAGCGAGTTGGTCTTACTGCGGGAGAAGGGTCCACAGCCAGCTAGGGAATGGAAGACCTGCAGAAAGAGTAGTGCAAGGAAGGTAGTGCAGGGGTCCCCTGCGGTCATCCCCCTGCAAAACAGATACACCGCTTTGAGTACTGTTGAGGGGGATGACTCATCAGGGGAGGGCAGCAGCAGCCAAGTTCATGATACCGTGGCTGGCTCTGTTGCATAGGAGGGCAGGAAAAAGAGTGGGAGAGCGATAGTGATCGGGGATTCAATTGTAAGGGGAACAGATAGGCGTTTCTGCGGCCGCAACCGAGACTCCAGGATGGTATGTTGCCTCGCTGGTGCAAGGGTCAAGGATATCTCGGAGCAGGTGCAGGACATTCTAAAAAGGGAGGGAGAACAGCCAGTTGTCGTGGTGCACATTGGTACCAATGACATAGGTAAAAAAAGGGATGAGGTCCTACGAAACGAATTTAAGGAGCTAAGAGCTAAATTAAAAAGTAGGACCTCAAAAGTAGTAATCTCGGGATTGCTACCAGTGCCACATGCTAGTCAGAGTAGGAATCGCAGGATAGTGCAGATCAATACGTGGCTTGAGCAGTGGTGCAGCAGGGAGGGATTCAAATTCCTGGGGCATTGGTACCGGTTCTGGGGGAGGTGGGACCAGTACAAACCGGACGGTCTGCAGCTGGGCAGGACCGGAACCAATGTCCTAGGGGAGTGTTTGCGAGTGCTGTTTGGGAGGAGTTAAACTAATATGGCAGGGGGATGGGAACCAATGCAGAGAGACAGAGGGAAACAAAAATGAGACAAAAACAAAAGACAGAAAGGAGATGAGGAAAAGTGGAGGGCAGAGAAACCCAAGGCAAAGAACAAAAAGGGCCAGTGTACAGCAAAATTCTAAAAGGACAAAGGGTGTTAAAAAACAAGCCTGAAGGCTTTGTGTCTTAATGCAAGGAGTATCCGTAATAAGGTGGATGAATGAACTGTGCAAATAGATGTTAACAAATATGATGTGATTGGGATTACAGAGACGTGGCTCCAGGATGATCAGGGCTGGGAACTCAACATCCAGGGGTATTCAACATTCAGGAAGGATAGAATAAAAGGAAAAGGAGGTGGGGTAGCATTGCTGGTTAAAGAGGAGATTAATGCAATAGTTAGGAAAGACATTAGCTTGGATGATGTGGAATCTATATGGGTAGAGCTGCAGAACACCAAAGGGCAAAAAACATTAGTGGGAGTTGTGTATAGACCTCCAAACAGTAGTAGTGATGTTGGGGAGGGCATCAAACAGGAAATTAGGGGTGCATGCAATAAAGGTGCAGCAGTTATAATGGGTGACTTTAATATGCACATAGATTGGACTAACCAAACTGGAAGCAATACGGTGGAGGAGGATTTCCTGGAGTGCATAAGGGATGGTTTTCTAGACCAATATGTCGAGGAACCAACTAGGGGGGAGGCCATCTTAGACTGGGTATTGTGTAATGAGAGAGGATTAATTAGCAAGCTCGTTGTGCGAGGCCCCTTGGGGAAGAGTGACCATAATATGGTGGAATTCTGCATTAGGATGGAGAATGAAACAGTTAATTCAGAGACCATGAACCAGAACTTAAAGAAGGGTAACTTTGAAGGTATGAATCGTGAATTGGCTAGGATAGATTGGCGAATGATACTTAAGGGGTTGACTGTGGATGGGCAATGGCAGACATTTAGAGACCGCATGGATGAACTACAACAATTGTACATTCCTGTCTGGCGTAAAAATAAAGAAGGGAAGGTGGCTCAACCGTGGCTATCAAGGGAAATCAGGGATAGTATTAAAGCCAAGGAAGTGGCATACAAATTGGCTAGAAATAGCAGCGAACCCGGGGACTGGGAGAAATTTAGAACTCAGCAGAGGAGGACAAAGGGTTTGATTAGGGCAGGGAAAATGGAGTACGAGAAGAAGCTTGCAGGGAACATTAAGATGGATTGCAAAAGTTTCTATAGATATGTAAAGAGAAAAAGGTTAGTAAAGACAAACGTAGGTCCCCTGCAGTCAGAATCAGGGGAAGTCATAACGGGGAACAAAGAAATGGCAGACCAATTGAACAAGTACTTTGGTTCGGTATTCACTAAGGAGGACACAAACAACCTTCCGGATATAAAAGGGGTCAGAGGGTCTAGTAAGGAGGAAGAACTGAGGGAAATCCTTATTAGTCAGGAAATTGTGTTGGGGAAATTGATGGGATTGAAGGCCGATAAATCCCCAGGGCCTGATGGACTGCATCCCAGAGTACTTAAGGAGGTGGCCTTGGAAATAGCGGATGCATTGACAATCATTTTCCAACATTCCATTGACTCTGGATCAGTTCCTATCGAGTGGAGGGTAGCCAATGTAACCCCACTTTTTAAAAAAGGAGGGAGAGAGAAAACAGGGAATTATCGACCGGTCAGCCTGACCTCAGTAGTGGGTAAAATGATGGAATCAATTATCAAGGATGTCAAAGCAGCGCATTTGGAAAGAGGTGACATGATAGGTCCAAGTCGGCATGGATTTGTGAAAGGGAAATCATGCTTGACAAATCTTCTGGAATTTTTTGAGGATGTTTCCAGTAGAGTGGACAAGGGAGAACCAGTTGATGTGGTATATTTGGACTTTCAGAAGGCTTTCGACAAGGTCCCACACAAGAGATTAATGTGCAAAGTTAAAGCACATGGGATTGAGGGTAGTGTGCTGACATGATTGAGAACTGGTTGTCAGACAGGAAGCAAAGAGTAGGAGTAAATGGGTACTTTTCAGAATGGCAGGCAGTGACTAGTGGGATACCGCAAGGTTCTGTGCTGGGGCCCCAGCTGTTTACACTACATTAATGATTTAGACGAGGGGATTAAATGTAGTATCTCCAAATTTGCGGATGACACTAAGTTGGGTGGCAGTGTGAGCTGCGAGGAGCATGCTATGAGGCTGCAGAGTGACTTGGATAGGTTAGGTGAATGGGCAAATGCATGGCAGATGAAGTATAATGTGGATAAATGTGAGGTTATCCACTTTGGTGGTAAAAACAGAGAGACAGACTATTATCTGAATGGTGACAGATTAGGAAAAGGGGAGGTGCAACGAGACCTGGGTGTCATGGTACATCAGTCATTGAAGGTTGGCATGCAGGTACAGCAGGCGGTTAAGAAAGAAAATGGCATGTTGGCCTTCATAGCGAGGGGATTTGAGTACAGGGGCAGGGAGGTGTTGCTACAGTTGTACAGGGCCTTGGTGAGGCCACACCTGGAGTATTGTGTACAGTTTTGGTCTCCTAACTTGAGGAAGGACATTCTTGCTATTGAGGGAGTGCAGCGAAGGTTCACCAGACTGATTCCCGGGATGGCAGGACTGACCTATCAAGAAAGACTGGATTAACTGGGCTTGTATTCACTGGAGTTCAGAAGAATGAGAGGGGACCTCATAGAAACGTTTAAAATTCTGACGGGTTTAGACAGGTTAGATGCAGGAAGAATGTTCCCAATGTTGGGGAAGTCCAGAACCAGGGGTCACATTCTAAGGATAAGGGGTAAGCCATTTAGGACCGAGATGAGGAGAAACTTCTTCACCCAGAGAGTGGTGAACCTGTGGAATTCTCTACCACAGAAAGTTGTTGAGGCCAATTCACTAAATATATTCAAAAAGGAGTTAGATGAAGTCCTTACTACTAGGGGGATCAAGGGGTATGGCGAGAAAGCAGGAATGGGGTACTGAAGTTGCATGTTCAGCCATGAACTCATTGAAAGGCGGTGCAGGCTAGAAGGGCCGAATGGCCTACTCCTGCACCTATTTTCTATGTTTCTATGTTTCTATGTTTCTGTTTGTCTGTCTGATCCATATGTTTCCTGCATGTTTGTCCATTTTTGAGCTTGACAATAAATACTCTGTTGCCCTCTTTGGCCATGACAGTACCAGCGATCCATTTGGGATCCTGACCATAATTCAGAACATATATAGGATCATTTACAGAAATACTGCGTGACACAACTGCGCGATCGTGATGCCCTTGCTGAGTTTGTGTTCTATATTCAACATGATTATTCAAGTCAGGGCGTGCAAGGGATAGCTTGGTCTTAATACCTCTCTTCATCATTAGTTCAGCACGCAAGACCCCAGTAAACGTCTGTGGTCTTGTCCTGTAACTAAGCAGTATGCATGACAGGCAGATCTGCAGTGACCCTTGGGTTACTCGCTTCATACTCTGCTTTATGATTTGGACAGCACGTTCTGCCTGCCCATTGGATGCAGGTTTGAACGGTGCTGACCTTACATGTTTGATACCATTGAGTTTCATGAACTCTTGAAACTCCTGACTGGTGAAGCACGATCTGTTGTTGCTAACAACGATGTCAGGCACACCATGTGTCACCAACATAACACTGAGATTCTCAGTGGTAGCTGTGGATGTGCTGGATGACATGATTATACACTCTATCCACTTCGAATATGCATCCACCACAACTAAAAACATCTTCCCCAGGAAGGGACCTGCACAGTCTATGTGTATCTTAGACCATGGTTTGGATGGCCACGACCACAAACTCAGCGACGATTCCGCTGGTGCTTTGCTGAGCTGCATGCAAGTGTTGCACTGATGCACACATGATTCCAGCTCAGAGTCAATTCCCAGCCACTATACATGAGACCTGGCGATGGCTTTCATCATTACAATGCCAGGATGTGTGCTATGTCGCTCACGTACAAATTTCTCTCTCCCTTTCTTGGGCATAATAACACGATTGCCCCACAGTATACAATCCAACTGGATAGACAGTTCGTCTTTGCGACGAATGTAAGGTTTAGTCTCCTCGCACATTTGCTTGGGTATGGCAGACCAATCACCTTTGAGGTTGTAACTCTTCACCACCAATAAAATCGGGTCCTGGCTGGTCCAGGTCTTAACTTGTTGAGCCGTGACAGGGGTTCCTTCACTCTCAAAAGCACTCATAGCTAACAATAGGTCTGCCGGTTGTAGCGTTTCCACCTCCGGTGTGGGCAACGGCAAATGGCTCAAAGCATCAGCACAATTCTCGGTGCCAAGTCTATGGTGAATGACATCATCATAAGCAGATAATGTCAGCGCCAACCTCTGGATGTGGGATGAAGCATTGGTATTGATACCTTTTGTTATATATGTGGACTTGTATTTACTCTGTACAGCCACCAGAGGGCTCATTCCCCTGAGTCCCAAGGGATCCCATAATCACTTGGGAGCACAAGTATTTAAGAAGGCTTCACAGGTTGGAGAGGCACTCTGGAGACCTGCTATAAAAGACTAAGGTCACACTTTACTTTGAGCTCACAGTGTTCAGTCTGACTCTTTCTCCATACACTACAACTGGCTACAAGATACAGATGATGAACCCAAAAATGCAGAGAACAGTGGGCATCCTGGAGAAATTTTTGGAGGGAGATGATTGGGAAACTTTTGTGGAGCGACTCAACCAATACTTCGTGGCCAACGAGCTAGATGGGGAAGAGCGCGCTGCCAAACGTAAAGCGATCCTCCTCACCGTCTGTGGGGCACCAACGTATGGCCTCATGAAGAATATGCTCACTCCAGCGAAACCCACGGAGAAATCATACGACGATTTGTACACACTGGTCCGAGAGCATTTGAACCCGAAGGAAAGCGTTCTGATGGCGAGGTACCGGTTCTACACCTACAAAAGGTCTGAAGGCCAGGAAGTGGCGAGTTATGTCGCCAAGCTGAGACGCCTTGCAGGACATTACGAATTTGAAGGACATTTGGAGCACATGCTCAGAGACTTTTTCGTACTTGGCATTGGCCACAAAACCATACTTCGCAAGCTTTTGACTGTAGAGACCCCAACCTTGAGTAAGGCCACAATACTAAGCAAATCTCTCAGCAAGTGCTGCTACAAGTACTGTGAACAAAGTGATGTTGTTTTCAAATCGTAATGTACAGGGCAGGTCACACATACCTGCAGTTACACGTCTGCAGATGTCTCAGAGTCCACCATCAAGGGTGATGAATGCAAGGCCATTAACACCTTGTTGGTGCTGCAGGGGTGATCATTGTTTCCATTCATGCCGATTCAAAGGATACGTTTGCAAGGGCTGTGGAACAATGGGACACCACCAACGAGAGTGCAGGCGAGCTGCTAAGCCTGTTAAACATGAAAACCAACACGTTGCAGAGGAGGACAGATCCACGGAGGATCACTACGAACCAGAGCCTCAGACAAAGGAGGCAGAGATACATGGGGTGCACACATTCACCACGAATTATCCCCCGATAATGCTGAATGTTGAACTAAATAGGCTCCCGGTGTCAATGGAGCTTGACACGGGCGCGAGCCAGTCCATCATGGGCAAAAAGACTTTCGAAAGGTTGTGGTGCAACAAGGCCTCAAGGCCAGTCTTAACTCCAGTTCGCACGAGACTAAGAATTTGCACTAAAGAACTGATTCCTGTAATCAGCAGTGCTACCGTAAAGGTCTCCTACGATGGAGCGGTGCACAAGCTACCACTCTGGGTCGTATCGGGCGATGGTCCCACACTGCTTGGCAGGAGCTGGCTGGGAAAGATATGCTGGAACTGGGACGACGTCTGAGCGCTATCGCCCTCTGACGACACTTCATGTGCCCAGGTCTTAAATAAATTTCCTTCGCTGTTCGAACCAGGCATCGGGAAATTCCAAGGAGCAAAAGTGCAGATCCACCTAAGTCCGGGGGCACGACCCATCCATCACAAAACGAGAGCAGTACCATACATGATGAGAGAAAGGATAGAGATCGAGCTGGACTGGCTGCAACGAGGGGGCATCATTTCACCGACCGAGTTCAGTGAGTGGGCTGGTCTTATTGTTCCAGTCCTCAAGGGAGACGGCAGCGTCAGAATCTGTGGTGACTACAAAGTAACTATCAATCGTTTCTCCCTGCAGGACCAATATCCACTACCAAAAGCCGACGACCTCTTTGCAACGTTGGCGGGAGGAAAGACGTTCACGAAGCTGGATCTGACTTCAGCCTGCATGATGCAGGAACTGGAGGAATTATCGAAGGCCCTCACCTGCATCAACACGCACAAAAGTCTTTTTGTTTATAACAGATGCCCGTTTAGAATCCGATCAGCGGTGGCGATATGTCAGAGAAACATGGAAAGTTTACTCGTTGGTCCCGCACACCATGTCTTCCAGGACGACAGCTTAGTCACAGGTCAAAACACAGTCGAGCACCTGCAGAACCTGGAAGAGGTTCTTAGTCGACTCAACCACGTGGGGCTCAGGTTAAAACGCTCGAAGTGCGTTTTCCTTGCACCTGAAGTGGAGTTCCTGGAAAGGAGGATTGCGGCGGACGGCATCAGGCCTACCAACGCGAAGATGGAGGCAATCGAGAACACACCGAGGCCACAGAACGTGAAGGAGCTGCGGTCGTTTCTGGGACTCTTGAACTACTTTGGTAACTTCCTATCGCGTCTCAGCACCCTGCTAGAACCACTATATGTCTTACCACGAAAAGGGGGCGAATGGATTTGCGGCAAAAGCCAAGAAAATACCTTTGTAAAAGCGAGAAAATTGTTATGCTCAAAAAATTGCTTGTGTTGTATGATCCACATAAGCGTTTGGTACTAGCATGTGATGCATCGTCATATGGCGTCGGGTGTGTATTGCAACAAGCCAATGATTTCGGGAAACTGCAACCGGTTGCTTATGTATCCAGGAGTCTGTCTAAGGCCGAGAGAGCCTACAGAATGATTGAAAAAGAAGCGTTAGCGTGTGTCTATGGGGTAAAGAAAATGCATCAATACCTGTTTGAGCTAAAATTAGAATTGGAAACTGACCATAAGCCACTTATATCCCTGTTTTCCGAGAGTAAAGGGATAAATACCAATGCATCAGCCCGCATCCAGAGATGGGTGCTCACATTGTCCGTATACAACTATGCCATCTGCCACAGGCCAGGCACAGAAAACTGCTCCGATGCTCTCAGTAGGCTGCCATTGCCCACCACGCGGGTGGAAATGGAGCAACCTGCAGATCTAGCCATGGTTATGGAAGCATTTGAGAGTGAGCAATCACCCGTCACTGCCCGGCAGATCAAAACCTGGGCAAGCCAGGATCTCTTATTATCTCTAGTCAAAAGCTGTGTGCTTCACGGGAGCTGGTCCAGTGTCCCAGTGGAAATGCAGGAAGAGATAAAGCCATTCCAGCAGCGCAAAGATGAAATGTCTATACAGGCAGGCTGCCTTCTGTGGGGTAATCGAATAGTAGTCCCCAAGAAGGGCAGAGACACCTTCATCAATGACCTCCACAGTACCCACCCAGGCATTGTAATGATGAAAGCGATAGCCAGATCCCACGTGTGGCGTTCACAGATGTAATACATGCTCGCAGTTAAGCAATGTACCCAGGGAGGCGCTAAGTTTATGGTCTTGGCTCTCCAAACCGCGGTCTAGGGTACACATCGATTATGCAGGCCTGTTCTTGGGCAAAATATTCCTTGTGGTTGTAGACGCGTACTCCAAGTGGATTGAATGTGAGATAATGTCGGCTAACACTTCCGCTGCCACCACTGAAAGCCTGCGGGTTATGTTTGCCACACACGGCTTACCCGATCTCCTGGTGAGCGACAACGAGCCATGTTTTACCAGTGCTGAGTTCAAAGAATTCATGACCCGTAATGGAATTAAACATGTCACATCTGCCCCATTTAAATCAGCATCCAATGGTCAGGCAGAGAGAGCAGTGCAAACCATCAAGCAAGGCTTGAAGAGGGTAACTGAAGGCTCACTGCAGACTCGCCTATTCCAAGTCCTACTTAGCTACTGCACGAGACCCCACTCACTCACTGGGATCCCACCTGCTGAACTGCTCATGAAAGGAGCACTTAAAACAAAGCTCTCGTTGGTTCACCCTGATCTACGTGAACAGGTAGAGAGCAGGCGGCTTCAACAAAGTGCATACCATGATAGCGCAAATGTGTCACGCGAAATTAAAGTCAATGATCCTGTATTTGTATGAAATTATGGACAAGGTCCCAAGTGGCTTCCCGGCACTGTCGTGGCCAAAGAGGGGAGCAGGATGTTTCGGGTCAAACTTTCAAATGGACTCATTCATTGGAAACACTTGGACCAAATCAAACTCAGATTCATGGACTATCCTTAGCAAACCACCTTGGACCCTACCTTTTTTGATCCCCCAACACACACACCCATGGCAACTGACACCACGGTTGACCATGAAGCAGAACCCATCATCCACAGCAGCCCTGCAGGGCCCAACACACCAGGCAGCCCAGCAAGGCCAGCTGCACAGCAGCCCAGCGAGGGCCCAACAAATGATTCAACACCAGCTTTCACACCGAGACAATCAACCAGGGCAAGAAGGGCCTCAGATCGACTCACATTGTAAATAGTTACACTATTGACTTTGCGGGGGAATGTTGTTATATATGTGGACTTGTATTTACTCTGTACAGCCACCAGAGGGCTCATTCCCCAGAGTCCCAAGGGATCCCATAATCACTTGGGAGCACACGTATTTAAGAAGGCTTCACAGGTTGGAGAGGCACTCTGGAGACCTGCAATAAAAGACTAAGGTCACACTTTACTTTGAGCTCACAGTGTTCAGTCTGACTCTTTCACCTTTGTTTTCAGAGAACAGTGAAATGAACGGCTTGTGATCTGTCTCCAGTTCAAACTGAAGACCAAACAGGTACTAATGCATCTTTTTAACCCCATACACACAGGCTAGTGCTTCTTTCTCTACCATGCTGTGGGCTCTTTGCGCTTTAGACAAACTTTTTGAAGCATACGTGACTGGTTGAAGTTTACCCGATTCATTAGCTTTTTGGAGTATGCAACCAATTCCATATGACGAAGCATCACAGGCCAATACTAAACGTTTACATGGGTCATAATGTACCAGCAGCTTGTTAGAGCAAAGCAGATTAGTGGCTTTCTCAAAAGCTCTGTCTTGAGAACACACCCCACACCCAGTTGTCACCTATTCTTAGCAGCATGTGCAGTGGTTCTAATGTGCTCAATTTAGGTAGGAAGTTACCGAAGTAGTTGAGTAGACCTAGGATTGAATGCAGCTCCATCACATTCTACGGCTTGGGTGCATTCTTGAAGGACTTGGTTTTCACATCCGTGGACCTGATGCCGTCAGCAGCAATTTTCCTCCCCAGGAATTCGACCTCTGGAGCCATGAAGACACGCTTTGAGCGTTTCAGTCTGAGTCCCACTTTGTCCAGACAATGTAGAACCTCTTCCAGGTTGTTCAGATGTTCCTCAGAGGCACGACCTGTGATCACGATGTCAGGAACACAATGGTTCTGGGAGCGGACTTCAGTAGACTCTCCATGTTCCTCTGAAATATTGCTGCAGCCGAACTAATTCCAAAAGGGCACCTGTGACAAATAAACAGTCCTTTATGCATGTTAATGCACGTAAGTCTCTTCGACATCTCGACCAACTCCTGTGTCACGTAGGCTGACGTCAAGTCCAGTTTGGTGAACGACTTCCCCCCGGCTAGCGTTGCAAACAAGTCATCAGCCTTCGGTAATGGGTACTGATCCTGTTTCGAAACCCTGTTGATCGTAGCCTTGTAGTCTCCACAGATTCTGACTGTGCCATCACTTTTCAGCACAGGAAAAATGGGGCTGGCCCATTCATTAAATTCAACTGGTGATATGATCCCTTCACGCTGGAGTCTGTCCAGTTCGATTTTGAACTTCGCCCTCATCATATAGAGAACTGCCCGAGCTTTATGATGGACGGGTCTTGCATCCGAGTCCATGTGGATCTGCACCTTGACTCCCGTGAAGTTGCCGATGCCTGGTTCGAACAGCGAGCGGAACTTGTTCAGTACTTGGGCACATGTATCTTCCTCCGACGACAACGCCTTGATGTCGTTCCAGTCACATCTGATCTTTTCAAGCCAGTTCCTGCCGAACAGCGTTGGGGCATTGCCTGGGAAAATCCATAGCGGTAACTCGTGAACCGCACCGTGATACGACACTTTAATTCTGGCACTGCCAATCACCGTTATAAGTTCTGTGGTGTACATATGCAACTTGACATTGACGGGACTCAGCCTGGGCCTCACAGCCTTAGTATCCCACAGCTTGTCGAATGACCTCTGGCTCATTATCGATTGACTCGCCCCCGTGTCCAGTTCCACCGATACCGGAACCCCATTAAATTTCACGTTGATCATTATTGGTTTGTTCTTAGTTAGGAACGAGTACAGTCCATACACTTCCTCCTCCGGTATCTTGGATTGCATATCCGCATCCGCGCTAGTCTGACCATCATCCTCCACATGATGTGTCGCAGCACGCTTGCTCATCTGCGGACACTTGTGCTGGAGATGCCCCACTCTCAGATAGCCTTTATATTGCTTAACTCGGCACTGCTGGTGCCGGTGATTTTCCCCACAACGGCAACATGGAGAAATCGGATGCATTCCCGCTGGCGGACTTTGGGCAGCCACACGTTTCACGTACGTAGTCGGGTAGGCCCTGCCATGTGCCGTTCTGCCGAATCAATCATATTTACTGTACTTGCCGAGTTTCAATTTTTCACTGATATCTGCTTTAGACTTCTATCCGTCATCATGCATGATTGAGCGATCGTGATGGACCTGTTCAAGTCCAACATCTCCACCGCCAGTAGTTTACGCAGGATCACCTCGTGGTTGATGCCGATTACAAAGAAGTCCCGCAGCATGTCTGCCAACCCAGCCCCGAACTTACATGGTCCCGCTAGACGTCTCAGGTCGGCAATGAATTCCGCCACATTCTGGCCCTCTGAGCGAACGTGCGTCTAAAATCTGTATCTCGAGAGGATTATGCCTTTGTCTGGCTTAAGGTCGTCCTGTACCAGTGTACACAATTCTTCATATGTCTTCTCTATTGGGCTCTCAGGCGCCGAGCTGCGTCGTCGACCTCCTCCATTTTGTTGACCATGAAGAACTGGCTCAAACGGCTCACAAAGTCTGCCCAATCTTCTCCTTCCACGAATCGCTCCAACAATCCAATTGTGCTCATTTTTGCATGCAAAGGTTCTTGGTGCTTCGTCGCCAAATGTTGTGTATGCAATAACTGTTAGACTGAGTACTGTTTAACTCCAAGAGGTATAACCTTGGCTCTTCTTTATGAAGTCCCAAAGTGACTAATATACAAAATGGCTGGCCTTTTATACTTGGGCTGCACACCAGTGCGTGCAGCCCAATGGCCTCCAACAGTGACGCCATCTAGTGGCTAGTGATCCCAAAAGTATATCCATGACACAAACACTGGAAGCAGTACAGAGGAGAGCTAATAGGCCCGTGCCAGAAGCTTCAGTGATAAGCAAAGATGAGAGAAATATGGGGTTTTCAGCCTGGAAAGGAGGTAATCAGAGATGATTTTACAAGATTGTTAAGGATGTAGAAAATGTTAATACGGAATATTACTTTAAATTAAACTGCAGGAGTTGAACTAGGGGAAACTAGGTTCAGACTAGTAAAAAGTCATTCTAGGACTGATATCAGGAAATTCTTCAAATAAAGAGTGATCAATATGTGGAATAAACTTACAGATTGAGTAATGGAGGCAAAAACCCAGAAATCATTTGGAAAGCAATTAGATGCTATCATGGGGGTAGCTTGGGATCTCTCTGGATTGATGAACTAAGATGGGCCATATGGCCTTCCTCATCAGTAATTGTCTTGTGATCTTATGAAGGTTATTGTGAAGGTTAAGTAGCATGAACACTGATATTTCTCATTGTTATATATGCAGCCAACATCTTGATAATGCTAAATGTAGAGATTATGTGTGTTTGAGTTTAAAGCTTATTAAAAGATATTGAACATTTCCTGGCATTATTGAATTTTCAATATACATGTTCAAATAATAAAATCATAGAATCATAGAAATTTACAACACGGAAGGAGGCCATTTCGGCCCATCGTGTCCGTGCCGGCCAACAAGAGGCTATCCAGCCTAATCCCACTTTCCCGGCTCTAGGTCCATTGCCCTGCACTTCAAGTGTACATGCAAGTACTTTTTAAATGTGGTCAGGGTTTCTGCCTCTACCACCCTTTCAGGCAATGAGTTCCAGATCCCCACAGCCCTCTGGGTAAAGGAATTTCTCCTCAAATCCTCTCTAAACCTCCTACCAATTACTTTAAATTTATGACCCCTGGTTGTTGACCCCTCTGCTAAGGGAAATCGGCCCTTTCTAGCCACTATATCTAGGCCCCTCATAATTTTATACATCTCAATCCGGTCTCTGTTCCAAGGAAAACAAACCCAGCCTATCCAATCTTCCCTCATAGCTAAGATTCTCCACTCCCGGCAACATCCTCGTAAATCTCCTCTGTACTCTCTCCAGTGCATTCACATCCTTCCTGCAATGCGGTGACCAGAATTGCATGCAGTACTCTAGCTGTGGCCTATCTAGTGTTTTATACAGTTCAAGCATAATCCCCCTGCTCTTGTATTCTATGCCTCGGCTAATATAGGCAAGCATTCCATATGCCGTCATAACCACCTTATCTACCTGGTTTGCTACCTTCAGGGATCTGTGAACATGCACTCCAAGGTCCCTTTGTTCCTCTACACTTCTCAGTGTCCTACCATTTGATGTGTATTCCCTTTCCTTGTCAGCCCTCCACAAATGCATTACCTCACACTTCTCCTGATTAAATTCCATTTGCCACTGTTCTGCCCACCTGACCAGATATCTTCCTGCAATCTACAGCTTTCTTCTTCATTATCAATCACACAGCTGATTTTAGTATCATCTGCAAACTTCTTAATCATACTCACTAAATTCAAGTCTAGATCATTGATTATATACCACAAAAAGCAAGGGACCGAGTACTGAGCCCTGCGGAACCCCACTGGAAACAGCCTTCCAATCACAAAAACACCCATTACTCTCTGCTTCCTGCTTTTGAGCCAATTTTCGATCCAATTTGCCACTTTGCCTTGGATCTCATGGGCTTTTATTTTCGTGACCAATCTACCATGTGGGATCTTATCAAAAGCCTTGCTGAAATCCATACAAACTACATCAAACGCATACCTCATCAACCCTCCTTGTTACCGCCTCAAAAAATGCAATCAAGTTAGTCAGACACGACCTTCCCTTCACAAATTCGTGCTGACTGTCCTTGATTAATCCGTGTCTTTCTAAATGAAGATTTATCTTGTCCTTCAGAATGTTTTCCAATAATTTTCCCACCACTGTCTGGCCTGTAATTACTCAGTCTGTACCGTTCTCCCTTCTTAAACAGGTACCAAAAAGGTACCATATTGGCCGTCCTCCAGTCCTCTGGCACCATGCCTGAAGCCAGAGAGGATATGGTCAAAACCTCTGCTATTTCCTCTTTTGCTTCACTTAACAGCTTGGGATACATTTCATCCAGGCCTGGGGACATCCACTTTCAAAGTTGCTAAACCTCTTAATACCTCCTCTCTCACTATATTTATTTCATCTACTATTTCTATCTCCTCCTCCCTGATGATAGTGTCTGCATTGCCCCTCTCCTTTGTGAAAACAGACACAAAGTATTCATGAAGAATCATATCCACATCTCCCGCCTCCACACACAGATTACCCTCATGGTCTCTAATAGGCCTTACCCGTTCTTTAGTTATCCTCTTGCTCTTAATATATTTATAAAACATCTTTGGATTTTCCTTGATTTTACTTGCCAAAAAATGTTCATGCTCTCTCTTTGCTTTCCTAATATCCTTTTTAATTTTACTCCTGGACTTTCTATACTCCTCCAGACATTCTGCAGTATTTAGCCCTCGGTATCTGTCATAATGAACCTGAAAGAGTGATTGTGGATAATGCATTGAGGAGTAGAAGACAATGACTAAGTCAAGCGTTAAGATGTGATGAAAGACAACTAACAAGGCTGCCACTATGGAAGTCACCCATGTCCTTCAAAGGCAGAGCAGTCAGTTAGTGCATGTTTCAGGTCATCAGCTTAACACTCAATCTAAAACCGCAAGAAATAGTGTCTAAAAATTCACGGAACCTTTATCCAGCTTTTAGTTGAATGCTTCTAGCATCGACATGGGCGGCAACCTCTTGTCAAGCTTCATTGCAAACTCATCATGCTTATTTGCAGGGAAAAGGGAGGCTGATTTTTGATTTGGTTGGATGGTGGGTGGGACTTCCTCTACCAATGCAGTCGGCAGGAGGGCCAATCAATTTTGATTGTCAGACCTTTAGATTGAATAGGTGGATGCCAACACAAATCACAGTCCTTACAGGCAGCTTGCTGATTAGAAGGGCAGGAAGTCTAACTGGGTTATTTAAAGGCAGCCCCTTGAAATGGAGATGTATTTGTCAATGGTGGAAAGTGTATTTCTGGAGCAACTGGAAGCCTGACACTGTTCAGGAGCCCGGATTTTCCAATGTGAAGATGCACAAAGAGTAAGTAACCAACAGGAAGGAGGTCTTCTTCCCATCCGATGAGCATTGAGTGCCCCATCATTTTAGTCAGCAGCAATGGAGGGAGATGGCTGAGCAAATCAATGCCAGCATCATTTTTCCCAGGACCTAGCTACAATGCAGGAAGAAGTTTAATGACCTCACTGGGTATGGTAAGGTGAGGCACCTCTTTATATCTCTGTTACTCTCTGCACAGCCCTATACCACCCTACTTTAGCTCCAGAAAAAATGATCCTTCCCTAAACCACTTCCCATGCCTCTTCTTCAATCACAATGGGACACTTCACATAACCTTGTTCTGCATACACTCACACGCTGAACACGTGCTACTGCCCTCAAATTCATGTCCCCTCTTGGCCATACTTGCTGGTGCTTTCTCTCATCATGCACGTTATGCTAAGCTGTCTCACATGTCTTCAAAACCCTTCAATAGGACACACACTAACCCACTGCCACATTTCTTGCTGGAGAAGCTGGCACATAATCAATGGGAGACTTCAAGAGAAGGAGGACATCCTGCTACATTACAAACCCTGGTAGATACGGCCATCAAATCATTGGCAGAGAAAGGACACGTAGCCTATGCTGGAGGCCAAGCACAGTGGGACATTTAGGCATCTTCGCTTCTTTTTTGCTTTCTACTTAACTCTCTCACACAAGCATACGCACCCAATGGCAACTTGTAGCTGCATTGTGCTCCCACTCATCTGCTGCTGCTTACTCTTGCCATTATGTACTAACTCTTGTCCCTGTATCCTTTATCCAGAGTCCTATTCTGCTGCTTCAAGTTGCTCAGGGGGAAAATGATAAGTGTTTGCTCTAAAATGGCATCAGTCACTTGCTAACATGAACTGCAGGCTGACCGATACTGTTGACATCCCTGTGGCAGCCTGAAAGGAGTCGGGGCAAAGTTCAGAGCTGCAGTGAACTTCACTACAACAGGTAATTTATGTTCAGTCTGTCTGGCTGTTGCTTGCAGGTCTTACTGCAGAAGATGACACAACTCTGTGACAGCCCCGCTAGAGAAACCCTTATGCACTGCTCCTCAGAGAACTGCAGATAGGTTGTCCTCGACCTATAAGCTCTGTTGGGAGGGTAAGAATTCCTGTGAATACGCCTCATTCTATTTGGTCTCACTGCAGTTGCAGATCTCTTTTCTGCTTTCTCCTGCTTCTTGTTCTTTGGTCAAAGTGGATTTGGACCCCCATAAAGAAAGAAGTGCATTACCTGAAGCCCCTTAAGAGTTCATAACATTATATAGCCACTACCAGCACTTTAAAATAGTCTAAGGAGCAAAGAATTACAATGTAATAGAAGAAATATGTCCCACAATTTCAGTTTTCGGCCAGTGACCAGCAGGAAATCTTACCATCTAAATTGCGATCCACCTGAACATTGCAATGGATGGCTAACCAGTGGTAAGTCAGCAGATGATTTGGTCCCACTGCCAACCTGTTTTCAGATGTAAACAGGGAAATAGTAAAATCAAAATTGCCCCCAGGATGTCTCTCCCCTAAATTTGCCCCATTAATATTTAAATTCACCCTATTGGAAAGCCAGGGACGATTGCAGCTCCCCCGACTACTGGTTGACAGAAAGCAAATAACTGTGGCATTGATGCAAGAGTAAAGAGCAGCCTTGCAGGAATTGGGTGAATGACTTGTTAAATACAATCAGGTTAGAAGCTGGCAAGTAAAAAAAAGCAGTGGACAGTCGGGAACTACAGCAATGGGATGTGGTGAAGGTATTCTGACTCATAAAAGGTTGTTGTGAGCATATGAGGAAACATGAGGAGGAAAGTGAGAACACAAAGGAGGAACTCATTAAGATTTCTGGTAACCAGTTAAACCTAGAAGGGTTGTAAGAGATTTTTCTAAGGAAGCACCTGTGTGTGATGGATAGAGTTAATCATGTTAGAAGGGAATATAGAGAAGTGCATTCTGTGCTGTATCCTTTTGGTGAAACAAATGTCAGTGCTTATTAATAGGAATTATACTGAACTGATAACTTTTTACTTTTGGTGAAGGTATGAATCTCTTTAACTCCCTTCCTTCTCTCCCTGGGAAATACACCGACTGTGGATGAATTACCTGGGCACAAGGCATCTGCTGCTCCGAGCTAGCCACTAGGAGGCAGCAGTGAGTGGTCTGAAGGCAGTTTTCCTTCCACCTCAGGAAGGTGCCTGGCCTCTACTTTGTGCCACCTCACAGCAGTGTGGCAGAGATAAGCCCAGCATCAGATTACTTTTACCCAGCAGTGGTTTATATTCACTTACTTTGCACAGTTGAATGTGCAGCTAGCAACCAGTGAAGTCAAAATATTGCCAAAAAAGGATTAAAACTTCCCCTCACAAGGATCTTCCGTCCACTACCACTACTGTGTGTGCCGCTGGGCCCTGCGTGCTTTCTGCACAGAGAGTCTGGATATGTTGATAGCCTGAAACACAGCACCATAATCTGTGCCCATTCCACTCATGCTTCTCCTATGGGGCATGGCCTCACCATAACCACTGATTGGTGTGACAGTGGTCCTAATGGTAACAATGAGTAACCCTCTCCCAGGTTTCTTTATAACCAATCCTCAAGTAGTCTGTCGAAGCCAGAATTACATAGCATGTACAGCTCTGAAACAGGACATTCGGCCCGGCTGATCCATGCCGGTGTTTATGCTCCACATGAGCATCCTCCATAGCTACTTCATCTAACTCTATCAACACATGATACCCCAAATGAGGCTTTCAAGCCTGTGCAGGAAGGTCTATTTAGAGGTGAAAGGCACAGCTGTGCACTAAAATAGTTCTTTGTTGAAGATCTTCAACACAATTAAGCTTTGTCGTAAGCAAATGATACGCATAGGAATACAGTGCATTTAGGTGGTGCGCGTGATTCATCTTACCTTACCTGCACTCATTCGGTCATTTATCCTCCTACGACATTGCACAGTCATTTTGGAAAGTTGGGTGGGGGGGAGGGGGTATCATGAACGTGGTGCTTACAACAACAACTTACATTTATAGCACTTTTAATTTGAAAGAACATCCCTAGGCACTTAACAGAAACGTAGGGAAAAAATTGAAGCTGAACCAAAGAAGGAGATATTAGGAAAGGTGACCAAAAGCTTAGTTACAGAGTTGGTTTTTAAGAAAGCTGTTAAAGGAGAATATCGAGGTGGAGAGATTTTATTGAGGGAAACCTAGACTAAGGGACCCAAGTGGCTAAAGGCATAGTCACCAATGGTGGGGTAAAGGGAAGGTGGGATGGACATGAAGCCAGAGCCAGGGGAATAGTGCTGGAGGACGTTAGAGATAGGAAGCAAGATCATCAAGGAATGTATAAACAAGAATGAGAATTTAAAATTTTGAGGTGTTAGGAGACTGGAAGACGGTGTAGATCAGCAGAGAGAAGGGTGAAACATAGAAAATAGGTGCAGGAGTAGGCCATTCGGCCCTTCGGGCCTGCACCACCATTCAATAAGATCATGGCTGATCATTCCCTCAGTACCCCTTTCCTGCTTTCTCTCCATACCCCTTCATCCCCTTAGCCATAAGGGCCATATCTAACTCCCTCTTGAATATATCCAATGAACTGGCATCAACAACTCTCTGCTGCAGAAAACTCCACAGGTTAACAACTCTGAGTGAAGAAGTTTCTCCTCATCTCAGTCCTAAATGGCCTACCCCTTATCCTTAGACTGTGTCCTCTGGTTCTGGACTTCCCCAACATCGGGAACATTCTACCCGCATCTAACCTGTCCAGTCTTGTCAGAATCTTATATGTTTCTGAGAGATCCCCTCTCATCCTTCTAAACTCCAATGTATAAAGACCCAGTTGATCCAGTCTCTCCTCATATGTCAGTCCTGCCATCCCAGGAATCAGTCTGGTGAACCTTCGCTGCACTCCCTCAATAGCAAGATCGTCCTTCCTCAGATTAGGAGACCAAAACTGAACACAATATTCCAGGTGAGGCCTCACCAAGGCCCTGTACAACAGCAGTAAGACCTCCCTGCTCCTATACTCAAATCCCCTAGCTATGAACATACCATGCCTTCTTCACCGCCTGCTGTACCTGTATGCCAACTTTCAATGACTGATGAACCATGACACCCAGGTCTCGTTGCACCTCCCCTTTTCCTAATCTGCCATCATTCAGATAATATTCTGTCTTCGCGTTTTTGCCTCCAAAGTGGATAACCTCACATTTATTCACATTATACTGCATCTGACATGCATGTGCCCACTTACCTAACCAAGTCACCCTGCAGGCTCCTAGCGTCTCCCTCACAGCTCACACCACCACCCAGTTTAGTGTCATCTGCAAACTTGGAGATATTATACTCAATTCCTTCATCCAAATCATTGATGTATAATATAAAGAGCTGGGGTCCCAGCACTGAGCCCTGCGGCACTCCACTAGTCACTGCCTGCCATTTTGAAAAGGGCCCGTTTATCCCGACTCTCTGCTTCCTGTCTGCCAACCAGTTCTCTATCCATGTCAGTATATTACCCCCCAATACCATGTGTTTTGATTTTGCACACCAATCTCTTGTGTGGGACCTTGTCAAAAGCCTTTTGAAAGTCCAAAAGGGGGTTGGGAACCTATGCAAGGAAACAGAGGGAAGTAGAATGGGGGCAGAAGCAAAAGATAGAAAGAAGAAAAGTAAAAGTGGAGGGCAGAGAAACCTAAGGCAAAAAGCAAAAAGGGCCACATTACACCAAAATTCTAAAAGGGCAAAGTGTGTTAGAAAGACAAGCCTGAAGGCCCTGTGCCTCAATGCAAGGAGTATTCGGAATAAGGTGGATGAACTAACTGCACAGATGGCAGTATGATGTAATTGGCATCACGGAGACATGGCTCCAGGGTGACCAAGGCTGGGAAATCAACATCCAGGGGTATTCAACATTTAGGAAGGATAGACAGAAAGGAAAAGGAGGCGGAGTGGCATTGCTGGTTAAAGAGGAAATCAATTCAATAGTAAGAAAGGACATTAGCTTGGATGATGTGGAATTGGTATGGGTGGAGCTACGGAATACCAAAGGGCAGAAAACACTGGTGGGAGTTGTGTACAGACCACCAAACAGTAGTAGTAAGGTTGGGGACAGCATCAAACAAGAAATTAGGGATGCATGCTCTAAAGGTACAGCATGGGTGACATTAATCTACATATTGATTGGGCTAACCAAACTGGTAGCAATGCGGTGGAGGAGGATTTCCTGGAGTGTATTAGGGATGGTTTTGTAGACCAATATGTCGAGGAACCAACTAGAGTGCTGGCCATCCTGGACTGGGTGATGTGTAATGAGAGAGGACTGATTGGCAATCTTGTTGTGCGAAGCCCCTTGGGGAAGAGTGACCATAGCATGGTAGAGTTCTTTATTAAGATGGAGAGTGACATGGTTAATTCAGAAACTAGGGTGAGTGAGACTTGGTGTAGGATAGGATATGGAGTTTTGAGAGTGGATGGTGGAAGGGGAGCCAGAGCATTGGAATAATTGAGTCTGGAGGAGACAAAGGCATGACTGAGGTTTCAGCAGCAGAAGCACTGAAGTAGGGATAGGCAGGCGATGTTATGCAGATGGAAGTATGCTTTTAATGGAGAGGATAAGAGGTCTGAAGCTCAGTTCAGTTCAGCTCAGGCCAAAAAGGACACTGAGGTTATGAACATTCTGGCTTGGCCTGAGATACATGGGGATGGATTTGGTGGCTAAGGTACAGAATTTGAGTCTGGGGGCAAAAATAATTGCTTTGAGCTTCCTGATGTTTACTTGGAGGATATTGTGGCTCATGCAAGAATGGATGCAGTCTTAGCTATGGCTCAGTGGGTAGCATTCTTGCCTCTGTGTCAGAAGGCTTCTGGGTTCAAATGGCTTCAAAGTTGAAGCCCATGGAAGTGAAACATTTTGGTAGGAAGAACAAGGAGAGAAATATAAACTAAAGGGTACAATTCTAAAGCGGGTGCAGGAACAGAGAGACCTGGGGGTATATGTGCACAAATTGTTGAAGGGGGCAGGACAGGTTGCGAAAGCGGTTAAAAAAGCATACAGGATCATTGGCTTCATAATTGGAGGCATAAAGTACAAAAGCGCCGAAGTTATGATGAACCTTTAGAAAACACTGGTTCGGCCTCAACTGGCGTATTGTCAAATTCTGGGCACCGCACTTTAGGAAGTTCGTGAAGGCCTTAGAGACGGTGCAAAAAAGATTTACAAGAATGGTTCCAGGGATGACGGACTTCAGTTATGTGGATAGACTGGAGAAGCTGGGGTTGTTCTCCTTTGAGCAGAGAAGATTGAGAGGAGATTTGATAGAGGTGTTCAAAATCATGAGGGGCCTAGACAGAGTAGATAGAGAGAAACAGTTACCATTGGCGGAAGGGTCGAGAACCAGAGGACACAGATTTAAGGTGATTGTAAGAAGAACCAAAAGTGGCATGAGGGAAAACATTTTTAGGCAGAGAGTGGTTAGGATCTGGAATTCACTGCCTGAAGGGGTGATGGAAGCAGATTCAATTATGGATTTCAGAAAGGAATTGGATAAGTACCTGAAGGAAAAAGTTTGCAGGGCTACGGGGAAGTGGGACTAGCTGACGTGCTCTTGCAGAGAGCCGGCACAGGCTTGACAGGCCGAATGGCCTCCATTGGTGCTATAGCCATTCTATGATTCTATAACTCCAGGGACTTGAGCACAAATCTCAGGTGGCACTTCAGTGCAGTACTGAGGGAGTGCTGCATTATCAGAGGTGTCTTCTTTCAGATCAGACATTAAACCGAGGCCCTGTCTGCTCTCTCAGGTGGACGTAAAAGATCCCATGGCACTATTTTGAAAAAGAGCAGCGGACTCTCCCTGGTGTCTTGGCCAATATTTATCGCTCAACTAATACCCAAACAAAACACATATTCTGGTTATTATCATATAAGAATTAGGAGCAGGAGTAGGCCACATGGCCATTTGAGCCTGCTCTGCCATTCAATAAGATCATTATTTTGTATTCATTCCTGGGATGTGGGCATCGCTGGCAAGGCCAGTATTTATTGCCCATCCCTAATTGCCCTTGAGAAGGTGACAGTGAGCCGCCTTCTTGAACGGCTGCAGTCCATGTGGTGAAGTACTCCCAAAGTGCTGTAAGGGAGGGAGTTCCAGGATTTTGACCCAGCGACGATGAAGGAACAGTGATATATTTCCAAGTCAGGATCACATGTGACTTGGAGGGGAACTTGGAGGAGATGATGTTCCCATGTGCCTGCTGCCCTTGTCCTTCTGGGTGGTAGAGGTCACAGGTTTGGAAGGTGCTGTCGAAGAAACCAGGGCGAAATGCTGCAATGCATCTTGTAGATGATACACACTGCAGCCACGTTGTGCCGGTGGTGGTGGGAGTGAATGTTTAAGGTGGTAGATGTAGTGCCAATCAAGTGGGCTTCTTTGTTAAGGATGGTGTTGAGCTTCTTGAGTATTGTTGGAGCAGCACTCATCCAGACCAGTGGACAGTATTCCATCACACTCCTGACTTGAGCCCTGTAGATGGTGGAAAGGCTCTGGGGAGTCAGGAGGTGAAACACTCGCCGCAGAATACCCAGCCTCTGACCTGCTCTTGTAGCCACAGTAGTTATATGGCTGGTCCAGTTAAGTTTCTGGTCACTGGTGACACCCAGGATGTTGATGATGGGAGATTCGGCAACAGTTATGCTGTTAAATGTCAAGGGCGGTAGTTAGACTCTCAGTTGATGGAGATAGTCTTTGCCTGGCACTTGTGTGGTGTGAATGTTACTTGCCACTTATTAGCCAAAGCCTGAATGTCGTCCAGGTCTTGCTGCATGTGGGTATGGACTGTTTCATTTTCAGAGGATGGAACTGATGAACACTGTGCAATCATCAGTAAACATCTACACTTCTGACCTTATGATGGAAGGGAGGTCATTGATGAAGCAGCTGAAGATGGTTGGCCCTAGGACACTGCCTGCCTTGATCATAGCTGATCTTCGTCCTCAACTCTACTTTTCCACCCCATATCCCTTGATTTCCCTAGTCCAAAAATCTATCTATCTCAGCCTTGAATATACTCAAAGACAGCATCCACAGCCCTTTTGGGTAGAGAATTCCAAATATTCACAACTCTGAGTACAGAAATTCCTCCTCATCTCAGTCTTAAATGGTTGACCCCTTATTCTGAGACTTTGCCCCCTAGTTCTAGACTCTCCAGCCAGGGGAAACAATCTCTCAACATCTATCCTGTCAATTCCCCTCAGAATCTATATATTTCAATGAAATCACCTCTCATTCTTCTAAACTCCAGAGAGTATAGGCCCAATCTTCTCAATCTCTTCATAGGACAACCCGCTCATCCCAGGGATTCATCTCGTGAACTTCTGTTGCACCGCCTCTATGGCAAGTATGTCCTTTCTCAGATAAGGAGGCCAAAACTGTACACAGTACTCCAGGTGTGGTCTCACCAAAGCCTTGTATAATTGTAGTAAGACTTCCTTACTCTTGTACTCCAACCCCCTTGCAATAAAGACCAAAATACCATTTGCCTTCCTAATTGCTTGCTGTACCTATATGCTAACTTTGTATTTCTGGTACGAGGACACCTACATCTCTCTGAACACCAACATTTAATACTGTCTCACCATTTAAAAAATATTCTGTTTTTCTATTCTTTCTACTAAAGTGAATAACTTCACATTTCCTTACATCCTACTCAATTTGCCACCTTCTTGCCCATTGACATAACCTGTCTATATCCCTTTCCAAGCTCTTTGTGTCCTTCTCACAGATTACTTTCCCACCGAGCTTTGTATCGTCAGCAAACTTGGATACATTACACTCAGTCTCTGGATTCAAGTCGTTAATCTAGATTGTAAGGGGCCAAATGTGGTGCAGGTTGTGCCCGCAGCCACTGGAACCGCCCATCTGCCATCCAGGTTCTGCCCGGCGCGAGATTGGTCGCGGAGGGATCTGCCGGCGTGATGTCATGCCACCTGCCCATGCCGGATGTGGCAAATCGGCCATTTTGGTGAGTGATGCTGACCTCAGATTGACCTGCCGCCCGCCAGAAGGACCACTTGCAAAAAGCAGGTCTGACCTGGCCATGAGTCGGGCGGTAGGGAGAAGGGCTCCAAGTGCTGCAGCGCTGCACATCGCAGCTAGAGTGCAGCTGGACCTTCATCACTGGGACTGCTGGGAAAGAATTAGGTGGACGTTGCTTTACTTTATTGCTGATGGTCATGTTTAATTTGGATATGATAAAAGCGACTGAAATGTGTCTAGGCTGATGGAAACTTTTTCCTTTGACCTTGCTGAAAGACCTTCATTGAGAAGCCCAATTGTGAAGGCAAAATAATTATGAATAAGTGAAAAGTCACATTTTGTCCATCCAAGCTGATTAATTAATTGTGTGACACAGTCCTTCAAGAAGTTCTCAGGGAAGCACTACATATCACATAGAGGGCGAGAGGGTTAGGGTTAGAATGATCTAGTGGAAGCCTGAGACAGCTGCAGACTTTGACAACATTTGTATGGGAGGAAGACGATATAAAGTTACAGCTATTCGACTTTAGAGGCAGCGTGATTACAAACCAAACTGAGGAAGGGCTATGGTCAATAGAGCAGAGCAAGAGACACGCGTCGCAGTGGCTCAGTGACCTACCGTTGAGGTTTCAATGACTAGACTGTCACTGTCGCCTTGTCAATGTGTCTTTCTTTGTACTGCAAGGAAACTACTTCATAAAATCTGTTCTGATTCATCACAAAAGACCTGTACCTAGCATGCCTCATTGCGGTGATGGGCATGAGTCGATTCCGAGAGAAGTAATTAATCTGACACATCGAATAACCCTCACAGCACATAAAGCGTGTTGTGATGGCCTGGTGACCATACCCATTATACAGTGCAGTGATGTGTGGATGGGAAGATATTCCTGATAACCTGATAACCTGATAAGCTGATGACCTGATAAGCTGATGACCTGAGGGACAAATGTGTGTTTCTCACAAGACACATGATGTTAAAATCAGACACTCACCAAGAGAGGGTCAACAATGTGAGTGTATTTACAAGTGGACAATAACAAAGGTTACATAACATTATTACATTTACAGCACCAACACCCACCTCTCTTCCCCAGCCCCCCTTGAAGCGATGCCCCGCCTACACCATGGCGTCCTGCTCCCCTGCCCCTCGTGGATGACTTTATGCAGGAGGACAGCAGGCTGTCTGCAGACGTGTGCGTCTTGGTGAGAAGGCAGGGGGTGTGGCCGAAGGCGCCGGGATCTCCTGCTCCTCTGGACCTGTCTGCCTTGAGGGTGTAGGGTCAGGGGCTTGAACTGCGCGTCCAGAAGCCATCTCTTGCCTCATCACCTCAATGGTGTCAGTTGTGTGCTCCAACACAGTGATGAGCCGGTCCATCTTGTCATCATGCTGCTGGGTGAAGGTGGCCATGCTGGTAGCTATCCCAATCATAGTCTGGAGCATATCGCGACCTATCTGCACGTTTGTCCGTGATAGCTGAACCATCTCCAGAATTGCAGAGAGTCGTGGTGAATCCTCAGGTGGATGCTCGCTCCTGGTGGATTCTGGTGCCTTGCTTTCCTTCGCGCCACGGCCTCTGCGCTTGGTTGAGCTTGCCAGTGTGGAGTCCGTTCCAAACCCCAGGATCTCAGAGGCCGACGCCAAGGTTCTGCTGACACCTGGCTCACATGGCAGGAGGCTGCTGTCATTATGTTCCTATTCCTGGAGCTCAAGGGGCTCAAAGACGTGCCCTTCTCCCTCCTCTCTCTCCTTTTCTTCGTGGCTCAGGGTGGTGGAGGCTTGCCACGACCATCGCGGGGGAGGTCTTTGTATCTGCGGTCCACCTCTGTCACGAGCTCCTCCAATTCCTGCTCATTAAACCATGGCGCTCTGGGCCTGGTTTTGCAAGTCTTCATTGCTGATTTCTGGCCACTCATCGTCGATGATGAAACGAACGGCTGTTCAACAGCTTGTGCGACTCAATTTCTACGACTGTCCCCTCTGCAACTCAGACTGGCCCCTCTGCAACTTCCAACTCTCTCCTCTCCAACCTCCAACTCTCTCCTCTCCCCCTCACACTCACAGATGGAATAAAGTGGTGTGCCTTTATGCGGATGCGCAGTACAGCAATCAGCCTTAAATGGCCCGAAATGACGACACGTCGGAAGACAAAAACTAAAACAAAAAAATCGTGAAATCTCGTGCATGTGCATTGGAAGCCCTCTGAAGATCCTCGAGTGGAGAGGCCTCCAACAGCTGCACACTGATGACGCCGGCCACTCACTCCCGCTCCCGCCTGGTGACTGCTGCTGCCTGCCACCCACACAACAGAGCCAAAAGCGGCTCCCGATGGGATACACCGGCAGCGGGCAGCAAAAAGGTAGTTGCCACTCGGGGGCTGCCGAGAAATGGGCAGCGACCAAATTCAGACCCTAAATAACTGAGGCCCAAACACTGATTCTTGCAGCACCCCACTAGTTACAATCTGCCAACCAGAAAATGACCCGTTTATCCCTAATCTCTGTTTTCTGTCTGTTAACCAATCCTCTATCTATGTTAATACATTACCCCCAACCCAAGAGCCCTTATCTTGTGTAGCACCATATTGGATGCCTTTGGGAAATCCAAATATACTACATCCACTGGTTCCCCTTTATCTACCCTGCTAGATACATCCTCAAAAAACTCTAATAAATTTGGTAAACATGATTTCCCTTTCATAAAACTATGTTGAATCTGTCTAATATTATGATTTTCGAAGTGTCCCATTACCACTTTCTTAATAATGGATTCCAGCAATTTCCTAATGACTGATGTCATGCTAACTGGTCTGTAGTTCCCTGTTTTCTCTCTCCCTCCTTTCTTGAATAGCGGGATTACATTTGCTACCTTCCAATCTGCTAGGACTGTTCTAGAGTTTAAAGAATTTTGGAAAATCACAACCAACGTGGCTTGAGGAATGGTGCAAGGGGGAGGGATTCAAATTCCTGGGACATTGGAACCGGTTCTGGGGGAGGTGGGACCCGGACGGTCTGCACCTGGGCAGGACTGGAACCGATGTTCTTGGTGGAGTGTTTGCTAGTGCTGTTGTGGGGGATATAAACTAAAAAGGCAGGGGAATGGGAATCTATGCAGGGAGGCAGAGGGAAGTAAAAAGGGGGCAGAAGCAAAAGGTAGGAAGGAGAAAAGCAAGAGTGGAGGGCAGAGAAATCAAGGACAAAAATCAAACAGGGCCACATTACAATATAATTCTAAAAGGACAAAGAGTGTTAAAAAAACAAGCCTGAAGGCTCTGAGTCTCAATGCGAGGAGCATTCGTAATAAGGTGAATAAATTGGTTGCACAGATAGCTGTTAACGGATATGATGTAATTGGGATTACGGAGACATGGCTCCAAGGTAACCAAGGCTGGAAACTCAACATCCAGGGGTATTCAATATTCAGGAAGGACAGACAGGAAGGAAAAGGAGGTGGGGTAGCATTACTGGTTAAAGAGGAGATGAACGCAATAGTAAGGAAGGACATTAGCGTGGATGATGTGGAATCTATATAGGTAGAGCTGCGAAACACCAAAGGGCAGGAAACATTAGTGGGAGTTGTGTACAGATTACCAAATAGTAGTAGGGAGGTTGGGAATGGCAACAAACAGGAAATTAGGGATGCGTGCAATAAGGGTACAGCAGTTATCATGGGTGACTTTAATCTGCATATTGATTGGGCCAACCAAACTCGTAGCAATACTATGGAGGAGGATTTCCTGGAATGTATAAGGGATGGTTTTCTAGACCAATATGTTGAGGGACCAACAAGAGAACAGACCATCTGTAGAATTTACCAATATTTCGCAAAGATTCCTGGTACCTTTCCCCTGCGGAGGAGAAGAATCCCTTTCTGGACTTATAAAATGGAAGGAAAAACTTCGGGACACAGGGGATAAAAATGGATGCATTCATGGAGACCCCCCCCCCCCAGTGTTTGGACTCATAGGAAAGGGAATTTAATTTGGAACGATCTACCAGAAAGTTTGAAATCCTGAAGTGCACATGGACGAAACTACGAACTTTAATCGAATTTGGGATTTTTAAAAGGTGAATGTTGGGTCTGCAAGAAAAGGGATGGGGTCAATCTCTAAAGGGCCAGTTTGGACATTGGAGCTAATCAAATTGTCTGGGAACTGCTTACCCTCGAAACTTGCCCCTAGAAAACATTAGCATTTAAACAATCGACCATGGAAGAAACATTATCACCCCACCCAGAGGACCCAAATGTCACACTCATATTCCAACACCTTTTCAACAGGCATAGAAATATAACATAAGAATTAGGAACAGGAGTAGGCCATCTAGCCCCTCGAGCCTGCTCCGCCATTCAACAAGATCATGGCTGATCTGGCCGTGGACTCAGCTCCACTTACCCGCCCGCTCCCCATAACCCTTAATTCCCTTATTGGTTAAAAATCTATCTATCTGTGACTTGAATATATTCAATGAGCTAGCCTCAACTGCTTCCTTGGGCAGAGAATTCCACAGATTCACAACCCTCTGGGAGAAGAAATTCCTTCTCAACTCAGTTTTAAATTGGCTCCCCCGTATTTTGAGGCTGTGCCCCCTAGTTTTAGTCTCCCCGACCAGTGGAAACAACCTCTCTGCCTCTATCTTGTCTATCCCTTTCATTATTTTAAATGTTTCTATAAGATCACCCCTCATCCTTCTAAACTCCAACGGGTAAAGACCCAGTCTACTCAATCTATCATCATAAGGTAACCCCCTCATCTCCGGAATCAGCCTCGTGAATCGTCTCTGTACCCCCTCCAAAGCCAGTATATCCTTCCTTAAGTAAGGCGACCAAAACTGCACGCAGTACTCCAGGTGCGGCCTCACCAATACCCTATACAGTTGCAGAAGGACCTCCGTGCTTTTGTACTCCATCCCTCTCGCAATGAAGGCCAACATTCCATTCGCCTTCCTGATTACCTGCTGCACCTGCAAACTAACTTTTTGGGATTCATGCACAAGGACCCCCAGGTCCCTCTGCACCGCAGCATGTTGTAATTTCTCCCCATTCAAATAATATTCCCTTTTACTGTTTTTTTTCCCAAGGTGGATGACCTCACACTTTCCGACATTGTATTCCATCTGCCAAACCTTAGCCCATTCGTATAACCTATCTAAATCTCTGTGCAGTCTCTCTGTGTCCTCTACACAACCCGCTTTCCCACTAATCTTTGTGTCATCTGCAAATTTTGTTACACTACACTTTGTCCCCTCTTCCAGGTCATCTATGTATATTGTAAACAGTTGTGGTCCCAGCACCAATCCCTGTGGCACACCACTAACCACCGATTTCCAACCCGAAAAGGACCCATTTATCCCGACTCTCTGCTTTCTGTTAGCCAGCCAATTCTCTATCCATGCTAATACATTTCCACTGACCCTGCATACCTTTATCTTCTGCAGTAACCTTTTGTGTGGCACCTTATCGAATGCCTTTTGAATGTCTAAATACACCACATCCATCAGTACACCTCTATCCACCATGCTCGTTATATCCTCAAAGAATTCCAGTAAATATCTGGCTCAGGCCAGACTAGCACAATGGACGAGAGCTCAGCAACTTCAAAAAGCCTATTAACGCCAGATTAAAACCACTTCATCAAGTTTCAGTTAGCTGGGCTGCAAAATTGAAACAAAGAGCTGGGCTAGATTTGGTGGGAGATAAGAAAGCCTTTTTGGGGTATATCTATTCCCAGTTTTACCAGGAAAATACACAGACTCGAACACAGATGGACACAAGCAGCCGGAGCTGGGGAGTGAAGAAATGGAGTAGTGAAGGAAACTACAAGAAATCGTCAAGGACCGACCGAGCACAAGGCCCACGAAACGGAAGGTTGTCAGCAACCAAATTGACAACCACTCTACAATCTACTTCTGAACGACCCAACAGGTGAGAAATTACCAAAAAGGACTAACTAAAACTATTCCTAACCAAAGAAAGTGGGTACTTACCCCATACACCCAAAACGCAACTTACCGCATCAGCGGACGTACCCCGACCGAAGACTACGCAGTCCGAAGTCCTCTCCTCCGTCCGGGGTACGGCTCGCCTAGAAGGCCAAGTGCAGTGAACCCCGAAACCGCGATTCACTGGCAACTGTCAAAAGGGATTGGTGAGCATAGCCCCAGAGCTATAACTTAGTTAGTTAGGGGAATTGGGAGGGGGAGGCTGGGATAACTTGTGTAAATGTATCTGCATTCTCTTCTTTACCCCGTTTAGAGTTTTAGCTGTATTCTTTTCCCCACAGGCTGTATTTTGACATTTTGTTCAATGTGTTGTACCCCTCAGTGTGTATTGGTATTACTATTCTGTGTGGTGTTATTAAAGGTGTGCCTTTTACTTCTTTTTTAGACACAATAAAGTCATACCTGCTTCCTACCTTGAAACCGATTGTCTGTCCAAGTCTGTCACAGTCCCTTCATAATTCCAGTGTCTGGAACCAAGGGTGTGGGAGCGATTCGGAACCGCTCATATAAGGTCAGAAGGGAAAGCTGACCCCCTGAAAACCACCCCTTACACATCCTAGATTGGGTCTTGTGTAACAAGAGGATTGATTAGCAATCTGGTCGTGCGGGAAAGAGTGACCATAATATGGTAGAATTCTTCAGTAAGATGGAGAGTGACACAGTTAATTCAGAGACTAGGGTCCTGAACTTAAAGAAAAGAAATTTCGACAGTATGAGACATGAATTGGCTAGGATAGACTGGAGAATGATACTTAAAGGGTTGACGGTGGATAGGCAATGGCAGACATTTATATATCATATGGATGAACTACAATAATTGTACATCCCTGTGTGGCATAAGAATAAAAAAGGGAAGGTGGCTCAACTGTGGCTAACAAGGGAAATTAGGGAAAGTGTTAAATCCAAGGATGAGGCATATAAATTGGCTAGAAAAAGCAGCAAACCTGAGGACTGGAGAAATTTAGAATTCAGCAGAGGAGGACGAGGGTTTAATTCGGAGGGGGAAAATAGAGTATGAGAGTAAGCTTGCAGGGAACATAAAAACTGACTGCAAAAGCTTCTATAGATATGTGAAGAGAAAAAGATTAGTGAAGACTAATGTAGGTCCCTTGCAGTCAGAATCAGGTGAATTCATAATGGGGAACAAGGAAATGGCAGACTAACTGAACAAATACTTTGGTTGTGTCTTCACTAAGGAAGACACGAATAACCTCCCGAAAATACTAGGGGACCGAGGGTCTGGCGAAAAGGGGGAACTGAGGGAAATCCTTATTAGTCAGGAAATTGTGTTAGGGAAATTGAAGGGACTGAAGGCCGATAAATCCCCAGGGCCTGATAGTCTCCATCCCAGAGTACTTAAGGAAGTGGCCCAAGAAATAGTGGATGCATTGATAGTCATTTTCCAACATTCGATAGACTCCGGTTCAGTTCCTATGGATTGGAGGGTGGCTAATGTAATCCCACTTTTTAAAAAGGAGGGAGAGAAATCAAGGAATTATACACTGGTTAGCCTGACATCAGTAGTGGGGAATATGTTGGAATCAATTATTAAAGATGTAATAGCAACACATTTGGAAAGCAGTGACTGGATCAGTCCAAGTCAGCATGAATTTATGAAAGGGAAATCTGTTTGACAAATCTTCTAGAATTTTTTGAGGATGTAACCAGTAGAGTGTATAAGGGAGAACCAGTGGATGTAGTGTATTTGATCCCACACAAGAGACTAGTGTGCAAAATTAAGACACATGATATTGCGGGTAATGTATTGACATGGATAGAGAACTGGTTGGCAGACAGGAAGCAAAGAGTGGGAATAAATGGGTCCTTTTCAGAATGGCAGGCAGTATTAGTGGGGTGTCACAGGGTTCAGTGCTGGAACCCCAGCTATTTACAATATATTAATAATTTAGATGAAGGAATTGAATGTAATATCTCCAAGTTTGCAGATGACACTAAGCTGGGTGGCAGTGCGAGCTGTGAGGAGGATGCAAAGAGGCTGCAGGGGGACTTGGACAGGTTAGGTGAATGGGCAAATGCATGGCAGATGCAGTATAATGTGGATAAGTGTGAAGTTATCCATTTTGGTTGCAAAAACAGGAAGGCAAAATGGTGACAGATTAGTAAAAGGGGAGGTGCAACAAGACCTGGGTGTCATGGTACATCAGTCATTGAAAGTAGGCATGCAGGTACAGCAGGTGGTGAAGAAGGCAAATGGCATGCTGGCCTTCATAGGCCCCAAGTTTCCACATGATTTGCTCCTGATTTTTAGGAGCAACTGGTGTAGAATGGAGTATCTTAGAAATCGGAATTCTCGTCATTTAGTTTGCTCCAGTTCTAGTCAGTTAGAACAGTTTCACTTTGGAACAGAATTTTTTTTTCAAAAGGGGGCGTGTCCGGCCACTTACGCCTGAATTCAAAGTTTCGTGAGTGAAAATTTGCTCCAAACTAACTTAGAATGGAGTAAGTGAATATTTTTGTACGCTCGAAAAAACCTTGTCTACACTTTATAAAATCAGGCGTAGATTACAAATCAGGCGTCGGGAATGGTGGGGGGGGGGGGGGGGGTGTTTAAAGGGAAGTTTACAAACATTAAACACTTCAGTTTTACAAATAAAGAGCCATCATCAATAATAAATGATAAATACATCAATAAATCAACCAATAAATCAATCAAAAAAAATTAATAAGAAATAATTTTTTTTTTAAATCAATAAATAAAACATTTTCTACTTGCCGACTGCAGCACCGGGTGCCCTCCAACAGCATGCTGGGATGCCCCCCTCAGTGTGTCTCTGTCAGTGTCTCTATCTCTCTGTCTGTCTGTGTGTCTCTCATTCTCTGTCTGTCAATGTCTGTGTTTCTTACAGTGAGGGGAGGGGGAGGAGGGGGGTAGAGGGAGAGAGGGGGGGAGCAGAGGGAGGGAAGGGGGAGAAGGGGGAGGGATGGGGAGAGAAGGGGGAGGGATGGGGGAGAAGGGGGAGGGATGGGGAGAGAAGGAGGAGGGATGGGGAAAGAAGGGGGAGGGATGGGGAGAAGGGGGAGAGATGGGAGAGAAGGGGGAGGGGGGAGAAGGGGATAAAGGGGAGAAGTGGGGGGAAAGGAGATGGGGGGGAGAAAGAGATTGTGGGGGAGAAAGAGATTGGGGGGGAGAAGGAGATTGGGGGGGGGAGGAGGAGAAGGAGATTGGGGGGGGGAGGAGGAGAAGGAGATTGGGGGGGGAGGAGGAGGAGAAGGAGATTGGGGGGGGAGGAGGAGGAGAAGGAGATTGGGGGAGGAGGAGGAGGAGATTGGGGGGGGGGAGAAGAAGATTGTGGGGGGAGGAGAAGGAGATTGTGGGGGGAGGAAAAGGAGATTGTGGGGGGAGGAAAAGGAGATTGTGGGGGGAGGAGAAGGAGATTGTGGGGGGAGGAGAAGGAGATTGTGGGGGGAGGAGAAGGAGATTGTGGGGGGAGGAGAAGGAGATTGTGGGGGGAGGAGAAGGAGATTGGGGAGGGAGGAGAAGGGGATTGGGGGGGGAGGAGAAGGAGATTGGGGGGGAGAAGGAGATTGGGGGGGGAGAAGGAGATTGGGGGGGAGAAGGAGATTGGGGGGGGAGAAGGAGATTGGGGGGGGAAGGAAATTGGGGGGGGGCAAGGGGGAGGGAAGCTGAACGGGCCGGGCCCGAGCAGGGCCCGTCCCCAGCACCAGATTTACAGGTAGGTGGCGTTGGGTCGGGTCGGGGGGGTGGTGGGAAGGAGGTCGGTTCGGTTCGGGTCGGGGGAGGGAGGGAGGGAGAGGGAGGTCAGGTCGGGGGGAGGGAGGTCAGGTCGGATCCAGTCCGGAGGCGGGGGGGGAGGGGAACGGATGTCGGGTCCGGTCCGGGGGCGGGGGGGGGAGCGGTTGTCGGCTCCGGTCCGGGGGCGGGGGGAGCGGGTGTCGGGTCCGGGGGCGGGGGTGAGCAGGTGTCGGGTCCGGTGCCAGGGGGGGGCAGGGGGGGTGTCGGGTCCGGTCCGGGGGCGGGGGGGGAGCGGTTGTCGGCTCCGGTCCGGGGGCGGGGGGAGCGGGTGTCGGGTCCGGGGGCGGGGGTGAGCGGGTGTCGGGTCCGGCGCCAGGGGGGGGCAGGGGGGGTGTCAGGTCCGGTCCGGAGGCGGGAAGCGGGAGTCGAGTCGGGTCGGGAGGAAGCAGGAGCTGGCCGTGGGAGGAGCCTTATTCACGCAGCCCCAGTGAGGACATTCGGCCAGGGCTAGGGGCTGCGTGCTTCGGGCCCCTCCTACACAGTTTCGGGCGCCTGGAGCTACTGCACTTGCGCGCCCACTGTAGCGCGCATGTGCAGAGGTCCCGGCACTGTTTTTAGCGCAGGGACCTGGCTCTGCCCCCTACAGCTCCTGCTGCGCTGCGCCGAGGGCCAGAGGACCTGCTGGGAGGCGGAGAATACGGAGTTTTTTTTTAGGCGCACTTTGTGGCGCGAGAAACAGGCGTCCAGGTCGGGACTGCGACGTTCTAGGCGCGGCTCGCAACTTGGGCCCATAGTGAGGGGATTTGAGTATAGGAGCAGGGAGGTCTTACTGCAGTTGTACAGGGCCTTGGTGAGACCACACCTTGAGTATTGTGTGCAGTTTTGGTCGCCCAATCTGAGGCAGGACATTCTTGCTATTGAGGGATTGCAGCGAAGGTTCATCAGACTGATTCCTGGGATGGCAGGACTGACATATGAAGAAAGACTGGATCGACTAGGCTTATATTCACTGGAATTTAGAAGAATGAAGGGATCTCACAGAAACATGTAAAATTCTGATGGGATTGGACAGGTTAGATGCAGGAAGAATGTTCCCGATGTTGGGGAAGTCCAGAACCAGGGGTCACAGTCTAAGGATAAGGGGTAAGCCATATAAGACCGAGATAAGGAGAAACCTCTTCACTCAGAGAATTGTGAACCTGTGGAATTCTCTACCACAGAAAGTTGGCGAGGCCGGTTTGTTAGATATATTCAAAAGAGAGTTAGATGTGGCCCTCACGGCTAAAGGCATCAAGGGGTATGGAGAAAAAGCAGGAATGGGGTACTGAAGTTGCATGATCAGCCATGATCATATTGAAGGTGCAGGCCCAACGGGCCGAATGGCCTACTCCTGCACCTACTTTCTATGTTTCTATGTCTATGCATCCACTAACTCTGTAGCCACCTCTTTTCGAACCCTAAGATGTAGGCCATCAGATCCAGGGGATTAGTTGGCTTTTAGTCCCATTAGTTTCTCAAGTACTTTTTCGCTACTGATATTAATTACTTTAAGCCCCTCAATCTTATTTGTCCCTTGGTTCCCCACTATTTTATGTATGCTTTTTGTGTCTTCTACTGTGAAGACAGATACAAAATATTTATTTCAAGTCTCTACCATTTCCTTCGTCCCCATTATAATTTCACCTGTCTCAGCCTCTAAGGCACAAACGCTTACTTTTGCTCCTCTCTTCCTTTTTACATACTTATAGAAGCTCTTACAATCTATTTTTATATTTATTACTAATTTACTCTCATTCTATTTTCTCCCTTTTCATCAATTTTTTGGTCATCCTTTGCTGGTTTCCAAAGCTCTCACAATCCTTTGGCTTACTGCTATTCTTCAACATTCTAAGCCTCTTCTTTTAATCTAATACTATCCTTAACTTCTTTAGTTAGCCACAGATGAACCACATTTCCCGTGGAGTTCTTGTTTCTCAATGGAATGTATATTCATTGATAATTTCGGAATATTTCTTTACATTTATTTCTTTACATGTCATCACATTGCTGCTTGTGGGAGCTTGTTGTATGCATATTGGCTGCTGAATTTCCTGCATTACAACAACGACTGCACTTCAAAACTACTTTATTGGCTGTAAAGTGCTTTGGGTCATCCCGAGGTCATGAAAGGCACTATATAAATGCAAGTCTTTTTTTTATTTTTTTGGCACGCAGTCTGACCGCACAGAAGCCACAGAGAAGGTGGTAGTGAGGTGGAGCCGGGCATTATTGGTGAACATGTGGAAGCTATCTTCAGAAGATGTTACCAAGGGGCAGCATGTAGATAAGGAAGAGGATGAAGCCAAGAATGAATTCTTGGGGAACTCCCGAATGGACAGTGGAGGGATGGTAAGAGAAGCCTTTGCTAAAGATGCTCTGACTATAATTAGAAAGGTGAGAAAGAAATAGTAGTACCACCAATCTGTATTATTGAGAGGCATTGGAGGAAGATGGTGTGATCCATGATGCCAAAGGCTTCAAAGAGATTGAGGAAGGTTGATGTGCCATGGACACAGTCATAGAGAATGTCAGAGGAAGACCTTGGGTAGTGATGTTTTGATGCTATGGGAGGGGCTGAATGACACTGTCTATATTGGGCACAAGCCACTGATTTTGACAAGCTCTTTGCCAGTGCTCCAGCTATTCCTCCTCTATCTCATCATGGAAGCTTATTACCAATTGTGTAAATTGAGTTTCAAAATCAATACATGTGAGGGCATTTGTTTCAAATCTGACCGAGGCCAGGAATCAATAAAATCTCCAATTTTTTTCCAAAGCACACACACTGGTAAAGCAGCAATTTGTCCAAACTTCAGCAGCAATCGGTGGGCATTTCTCAATCACATTCCCAAACACACTGACAAACACCGTAATATGTGGAGTTAACAATTCGCATTTCCATGACGATAGCAGAATGTTTCATAGAGCAATGGGTTCACACCTGAAACAACAGCTCCACTGTTTCTCTCTACAGATGCTGCCTGACCTGCAGAGTGTTCCCAGCATGTTGTTTCTGATTTCCAATATCTGCACTTTTTTGGGTTCATTTGTTCTACATCTGTGAAACTGGAGGAGAGGTCCCACTGGGATTCTCTGCTCTCACGCAGTAACTACAGAAGAGGATCAGCGTAAACTCTGGGGAGTTGACGTATACATCGCTTTCACCTCCTAATTCGCACCAAGTCCCGTTTATCCATCACCCCTGTGCTCGCTGACCTACATTGGCTTCCAGTTCCACAATGCCTCGCTTTGAAAATTCTCAGCCTTGTTTTCAAATCCTTCCATGGCCTCGCTCCTCCCTTTCTCTGTAACCTCTTCCAGCCCCACAACCCTCCGAGATCTCTGCTCTCCTCCAATTCTGACCTCTTGTGTGTTATGTATGCAACCCTATGTAACCAGCATTCTACCACCACCAGAGGGTGTATCTGTTGGGAGTCCCAAAGGATCCCAGCATCCCTTGGGAGCACTGTATATAAGCAGGCCTCCCATGCTGTACCAGCACTCTGGAGTTAGAATAAAGAGACTAAGGTCACACTTACTCACATCTACAGTACTCAGTTACATTGCTTTATTTAAGACGTAACATTGTGCATCCCCGATTTTTACCATTGGCTGCCGTACCTTCAGTTATCTAGGCCCTAAGCTCTGTAATTCTCTGTCTCCCCCCCCCCCCCCACCAGCCCCCCCTCACCCCCTCAAGCCGCTCTGCATGTGTACCTCTGTCTCTTCCTTTAAGACGGTCCTTAAAACCTACTTCCACTTGTCTTTATATCTCCTTACGTGGCTCGGTGTCAAATTTTGCTCGATAATATGCTTCTGAAGCACCCTGGAACATTTTACGCCGTTAAAGGCGTTATATAAATGCAAGTTGTTGTTGTTCATGGTGATTCTCTGGAATTCTCACAAATCTTCCACTGAAGTTATGGCGGCAGATTGGGAGACCACCGGTGAAAATTCCAGGTGACTGGGCGCACGATGCCCATTGTAAAACCAGCTTGGCACTCCCCAGCCCTTCAAACTGCTGCAGCAGCTCCAGGCCCCTTACCCCATTACCTCTCAGCCAATCGCTGGCGGGACCCCCTCCCCCGGGAGATCACCTATTGTAATAGTCAGTTGACCCGCGTCTGCAACACCCCCACCTCAAAACCAAAAACGTACAGGGCCGGGAGTTTTGGCTGCCCGATCTTTGCCGGCCTTGGGGGCCAGACGGGTGTTTTTCTACATACAGGAGCACTGACACCGCGTTCGCTGTCCCTGAAGGTAAACACCAAAGAACTCACCTCTCGCTCTTTACATTCTGCGCTCTGCAACAGCCGGACAACAGTTATGGATATCCAAGTTGTTAACGCCATGAATTACGAAGAGTTTGTAAATGTGTTTGGGAATGTGGTTGAGACATGCCCAATGATTACAGCTGCAGTTTGGACAGATCGCCCCTTTACAAGGATGTATGCCTTGGAAAAAAGCATTGGAGATTTTATAGATAACTTGCCTCAGTCCGGTAAGAAAACATGTGCACTCACAAATTCATTTAAAATCTCAATTTTCACAATGATCATCTTTTTAGACAATGTTAAATACACAATTGAATTGTACAAGATTTTCAGCTGTGATGAGTCTTTTTTTCTTTAATGGGACTAAAAAAAGTTAAATGAAAATCTATAGTTAAAACTAACTGAAAAATAGAACTATTTGCATAGTTCATAGAGCTTAAAGAGCTCAATGTTAGTTCCAAAAGTTTCAGGTAAGCGTTTTCTCGCAGCAAGATCCAGGGACTGAGCCAGCTGTAGAATATATTATCGCACAAAGGAGTTAATCAATCTTCTTCTTAGGAAGTCCCTCGGAATCGAGGATGACTTGCTTCCACGCTAAAAATGAGTTCTCATGTGACTAATGAGTCCAATGCGGGACCTACAGTCTCTGTCACAGGTGGGACAGACGGTGGTTGAAGGAACGGGTGGGTAGGGTGCTTGGGTTGCCGTGCGCTCCTTCCGCTGTTTACGCTTGATTTCAGCTTGCTCTTGGCGTAGAGACTCGAGGTGTTCGGTGCCTTCCCGGATGCTTTTCTTCCACTTTGAGCTGTCTTGGGCCAGGGATTCCCAGGTGTCGGTGGGGATGTTCACTTTTTCAAGGAGGCTTTGAGGGTGTCCTTGAAGCATTTCCTCTGCCCACCTAGGGCTCACTTGCTGTCGGAGCTCTGAGTAGAGCGCCTGTTTTGGGAGTCTCGTATTGGGCATGTGGACGACGGGGCCCGCCCAATGGAGCTGGTCGAGCATGGTCAGTGCTTCAATGCTGGGGATGTTGGCCTGAGCAAGAACACTGACGTTGGTGTGCCTATCCTGCCATTGGATTGTCAGGATCTTGCGGAGGCAGCGTTGGTGGTACTTCACCAGTGCTTTGGGGTGCCTGCTGTACATAGTCTATGTCTCAGACATATAGGAGGGCGGGAATCACTACTGCTCTGTAGACCATGAGCTTGGTGCCGGGTTTGAGGTCCTGGTCTTCAAACACTCTTTTCCTCAGGCGACCGAAGGCTGCACTGGCACACTGAAGGCAGCGATGGACTTCATAATCGACGTCTGTCCTTGTTGAAAGTAGGCTCCCGAGGTATGGAAAATGGTCCACATTGTTCAAGGTCTCGTCATGGACTTTGATAATCGGGGAGCAGTGCTGCATGGCGGGGACAGGTTGGTGAGCACCTTTGCCTTACGGGTGTTTAGCTTAAGGCCCATGCTCTCGTAAGCTTCAGTGAAGGCATTGGCAACGGCTTGGAGTTTGGCCTCCGAGTGTGCGCAGATGCAGATGCGTCTGTGTACTGTAATTCAATGACAGAGGATGGGATGACCTTGGATCTGACCTGGAGGCAGCGGAGGTTGAACAGTTTCCCGTTTGTTCTGTAGATTAGCTCCACTCCAACGGGGAGCTTACTGATGTTGACTTGGAGCATTGCAGCAAGGAAGATTGAAAAGAGCATTGGTGCAATGACACAGCCTTGCTTGATCCCGGTGTGAATGTGGATTGGGTCTGTGGTGGATCCATTGGTCAGGATCACGGCTTGCATGTCGTCGTGAAGCAGGCGAAGGATGGTGACAAACTTTTGGGGGCATCCGAATTTGAGGAGGACGCTCCATAATCCCTCACAGTTGACTGTCGAAGGCCTTTGTGAGGTCAAAGAAGGCTGTGTACAGGGGTTGGTGCTGTTCCCTGCATTTCTCTTGGATTTGCCACGCGGTGAAGATCATGTTCATTGTGCCCCTGAGTGGGCAGAATCTGCATTGCGACTCTGGGAGGAGTTCTTCAGCCACTGGGAGAAGGCGATTAAGGAGGATTTTGCAATGACATTCCCCGTGGCAGACAGCAGGGAAACTCCTCCGTAGTTAACGCAATTGGACCTGTCGCCTTTCTTGAAATCCCCTGGCATGCTCTCCTCCTTCCAGATGAGAGAAATGAGATTTTGTATTCGCGCCAAAAGTGTTTCTCCGCTACGTTTTAGTGCTTCGGCGGGGATTCCACCTGCTCCTGAGGCCTTGTTCTTTTTCAGTTGTCAGATGGCCTTTTCTACTTCATGCTGGGCTGGGGTTGTGCTGAGATGGCGGTGGGTAGCATGCTGTGGGATGGAGTCGAGGACACTCACGTCGAAGAGAGAGCCTCAGTTGAGGTAGTCTTCGAAGTGCTCCTTCCAGCGAGCACAGACTCGGTCCTTGATGAGCAACTCTCCGTTCTTGGCCAGCAGTGGGGTAGGGCCTTGGGTGCTTGGGCTGTAGGTGGTCTTGACTGCACTGAAGAATCCACGTATGTCATGGTTGTTAGCTAGTTGCTGGATCTACTGTATTTTCTCCACCCACCATCTGTTCTTTAGGTCGAAAGTTTTTTGTTGGACCTTGGCCTTCAGACGTCTGTAGAGCTGCTTTCTTGCTCTCGAGTTGGGTTGCTGTTTCCAGTCCAAGAATGCCTTCCGCTTGCGGTTTATTCGCTCCTGGATCTCGGTCATTCTCGTCGAACCAGTCTTGGTGTTTCCTAGTCGAGTGACCGAGCGTCTCTTCAAGGTACTAATTATGGAGGCCTTGAGGGCAGATGAGGCGCTGTGGACATTCTGCATCTCTGGGTCACTGGGAGTCACCAGGTTGGCAGTGAGGTGCTGGCTGAATAGTGATTTCTTAGCCGGGTCTTGGAGTGCTCCAGCGTTGATTTTCCTGCGGCATTTTGTCTGTTACCATCGCTGTTTTGGGGCTACGTTAATGGTGATGACAGAGCAGATTAGGCGGTGGTCCATCCAGTAGTTGTCAGCTCCTGTCATGGCGCAGGTGATGTGCACGTCCTTGCGGTTCCTCGCTTGAACGATGATGTTGTTTAGCAGATGCCAGCGCTTGGAGCGAGGGTGCTGCCATGAAGCCTTATACTTGTCTTTCTGATGGAACAGGGTGAATGAGGCCATGTCTAAGCATTTTGTCAGGAGGAGGGTACCGTTGGAGTTGGATTTCCGTACCCCCTTTCTGCCAATCACATCTCCCCAGAGGTCTGTGTCCTTTCCAACTCAGGCATTAAAGTTGCCCAGGAGGATCAGCTTGTCGTCTGTTGGTATTCGAGATAGGGATTGTTCTAGGCTGGAGTAGAATTCCTTTTTGGTCTCATCTGTAGCTTCCAGTGTTGGGGTGTACGTGCTGAAGACCGTAATGCACTGATTCTGGGCTGGGGTGATCTGAAGAGTCATGAGACGTTCGTTGATCCCGCAAGGGATCTGAGACAGCCAACTAGATCGATTTTTATGGTGAAGCCAATTCCATGGAGGTGGCGATCTTCTTCTGGTTTACCTTTCCAGAAGAAGGTGTAACCACCACTTTGTTCCTTGAGCTGGCCTTCCCCTGCCCGCCAGGTCTCATTTAGGGCTGTGATGTCAATGTCACCAGTGGTAGCTGGTGTGCAACAACCACCCCACGTTAAAAGAACTCAAACACAGGCATCTTCCACTCTTCAAAATGAAGTTCGGGATGTGGAACATCCCCATGGACAACCCCAACAGTGACAGACCAGAATGGTGTACTGCTATCGTTGCCCGGGAGCTCAGACGTTTTGACAGTTAACCAATGTAAAGGTGCCAGAAACCATGAACCTTAAAAATGTGGTTCTCTTTTTTAATTGGATAAAACATGTCTTGAATTCAAAGTCAATCTAAAGCAGGAAAAACAGGAACAGTGAACACTGGATTCTATGTTTAATCACCACAATTGTAATGAATATGTTATTTTTATTCAGTCACGGGATGTGGGCGTCGCTGACAAGGCCAGCATTTATTGCCCATCCCTAATTGCTCTTGAGAAGGTGATGGTGAGCCGCCTTCTTAAACCGCTGTAGTCCACGTGGTAAAGGTACTTCCCTAGTGCTGTTAGGTAAGAAGTTCTGGGATTTTGACCTAGCGACGATAAAGGAACGGTGATATATTTCCATGTCAGGATGGTGTGCGACTTGGAGGGGAACATAGGTTTGGGAGGTGCTGCCGAAGAAGCCTTGGCGAGTTGCTGCAATACATCTTGTAGAAGGTACACACTGCAGACACGGTGCATCGATGGTGGAGGAAGTGACTGTTTAAGGTGGTGGATTGGGTGCCAATCAAGCAGGTTGCTTTGTCCTGGATGGTGTTGAGCTTCTTGAGGGTTGTTGGAGCCGCACTCATCCAGGCAAGTGGAAAGATTTTATAGATAACTTGCCTTGGTCCAGTCAGAAAACAAGTGCACTCACATATTCATTTAAAAACTCATCTCCACAACTGACCACCAACTGAGACGATGTTAAATACACATTGAATTGTATAAGATCTTCAACTGGATTCCACTGTGATAAGCCTCTTTTTTGCTTCTTTGGGACTATAAAAAAACGCTCAATGAAAACCCGTAGTTAAAACTAACTAAAAAATACATTTATTTACATAGGGCTAGAATTTGCGGTGGGTATGAGAGTACACCGTCATACCGCCTTTGAAATATACCGCAGGTTTGGGAAGCGCAAGGGCTAAATCCCGAACTTGCAATCTGTCAAGTTCTCACTTAACAGATCAACTGCTCCTACAGTGAAATCCTCATTGCTGGTACAAAGCTGGGCTAATTGCCCACCAACTGCCCAGCAATTACGCCTGAAGATTTTACGGCTGATGCAAACAGGTGCAGGGCCTGTCTGCACAGCATAATGGGATACCTCCTGAAAAATGCAAGCCATTTAACAAATTATTTGAGGCCAGAAATGGAAGCATTTTAGGATTTTGTCTGCGAAAAGTCTTTATTTTCCATGAAGGAGGAAGCGGTTGCGACATTCAGGGTTTTTTTTTTCATCTATGTGGTGTAAGGGATTCTCGGGGAATGTTGTAGTGCCTTGGGTGTCTCTCTCTGGGCTTCTGCCCACACAGCTTATGCTTGGCCTGTGAGGTACCCTGAGTGCTGCAAGAGCACCCCTGGAGAGACTGTGTCCAAAGCTTATGAAGGGGGTTTTTGAGACTTGTGCGTCCCCACAGCTTATGCCTAGCCTGTGAGGCACCTGTGAGTGTCAAACACTCCGAACCCCTTCTTCCCTAGCCTGTGACACACAGTTGAGCGTTTTCGAGGCGCTCCTAGCTTCCCTTACACTGTTCTGACATAAGACTCATGATCAGGAGATGTAATACAACAGAACTGAGACAAGGTGATTCCAAGAGGAACTTAGGCTTCCAATTTATTTGACAAGGTGTATCTCAACAAACAGCAATACACCAACAAAACAATCCCCCTAAATCCCACTAAACGGACACAATGAAAATCTTTACACAAGTTTAACAATACAATGCCCAACCTCCCACCTTTCCTGGCCTAACTGAGTTGGGAGTTCCGGGGACCAGAGGTTATACACACTACTGTGCCTTCTGCAGTCTGGTGGTTTGTCTCTTCTGTCTTTGGTGTCTTCGGACACTGGTTTTCCTTCAGTGTCGAGAGGCTTGCTGGTTGTTGGATCACGAGAGCAGGGAACCACACACTGCGTCAGAAACCCCTTTTTATAGCCAGATTATCCAGTCCACCTCTCGTGCTGAAATTGATCCTTCCCATTGGTGGGCTTTGTGATTTTGAAAAATGCAGCAGTTTTAGCTTATTGCGGGTTTTTTCCACTGATGTTAACGTACTCAAGGTTTTAATAGGTGTTGATTGCGTTGGCCTCCTGTAGCCATTGTGTAGGCCCTTGGGTTGTTTTGGGTTCCCTACTTTCTGAAGGTCTGCATAATTTTCCTCCAATTCAGTTTTTCTAACCTACTCAAGGTTTGAGTAGGTGGTGATTGGGTTGGCCTCCTGTAGCCATTGTGTATGTCCTTGGTTTGTTTTGGGTTCCCTAGTTTTCTGAAGTTCTGCATAATTTCCTTCCATAGTGTAAACATGGGGAAGACAATAGCCCGATAATGGCGATGAATCAGTCCCACAGTTTTCGAGCAAGTGCTCTCCCATTGACTTGAAAGCCCCATTCTTTGGGCTGACTCTGTCCCACCATTGGCCCTCCATTGTCCTCCCCCGTCCAATCACTGCTCTGCCAAGGTCAAACCGTCTCTGTTTCAATTTCACATTGCAGCACAGACAGATCCCACAGCCCTTTTCCTTCAGGGTAAAATGAGGGGGTTTTCGTCCTCCCCTACATAATCCCCCATCTGACACAGTCAGACACCACTCGAGTGTGTCAAAGTTCAGGGTGGTGAGAAAACCCTAGGTCTCCCAAATTGCCCAACTTTCCCCAGTTTAACTCTAAATTGATCCCGTCGATATATATTGGAATTCCTTTTAACGCAGTACCAAACACAGAATCCAACAGGTTACAATATACGACCGCAATATACATATATGTACTTAAGGTTACAACAGTAATTGTACATTGAGTCTCATTTCAGTCTTAACCGTAAAACAAAGAAACCTGCCCTGCAAACTCCCCAGGGGCCATGTATGAAAACGCAGTCATTCCTGGGAATAACAAAACCGCCTAAGTGTTGCGGTCAAGCTTTGTTTACACGCCTTGAGTGTTTAGCAACGGCTCTCCTGTCTGTGTAGTAGCTTGAGGAACTGCTTTCTTTTTCTTTTTCTCCTGAGCTTACAGCTTGTAACTAGCAGATATGCTACAATCAGGAGTTGGCCGATTGCTAAGGCATGCAATCCCACCCGGATCCACGCAGGTATGTCTGCCCGTATCCCCAAATCCCACCATGCTGGGCGTTTAATCTAGGCAATCTCCCCTGCTAGAATTTCAGTTTTCTGCTCCATGGTGTAAAAATGTTTTTGAGACAAATCCACTGCCTGGAGGAGGGCTGTAAGTTTCTCAGGTAGTGGGGCAATGGGATAGCCAAAATGGGCGACATATTGTTGTAGTTGGCTGAGGTTGTTTTGTACCGTGAGGTGAATCGTGGAAGGTTCAGGGATGGGTGTGATTCTGGTGTGTGCCACTTGAACCTCTGCCCTGGGTTTAAAGCAAAAGCTGCTGTACGGTATTGGACACCACCTTCCCGGTCCGTCTTCATACCGTTGGGCACTTGTGGTGACACAATATGTCCCACCGCCTACATATGCTAGGATTACCTGTGCTCCCCTGCTCCGACAACCCGAGAGGTCTGTACCTGTCACAGTGTGCTCCCACATTGTGACATAAGGTGGGACCTCTTGGAATCGAACATGCACCCATCCATGAATGACTCCCACATTCTCCACTCGGTACAGGGGTGCTGGTCGTGGGGACGCCCCCATCACGAGCATTCTGACCACCACACCCATGATGGTATGGTTTGACTTTCCACAGTCCACCGGTATCGGGTAGGTTCCGACGCTACACGAAGTTGGCAAGGACTCAAAACATTATCATAAGGGTGCAGTGCTGCTAAGCGCTGGTTGCTGATCCAGGAGGGGACCTGTCCCTGTCTCAGATCCTCGAGGTTACTCCGTCCCTCTCCCAGCAACCAGGCCCCATAGAGCATGCACACCTCATTTTGGGCGGCTTGATCGGAGGCGTTTCTATCCTCCCGAATCAAGGCGTTTACAGCCCTGGCCTGCGCCTCCAATTGAGAGATAATCTCCTTTAAGTGAACTGTCATTGCCACCTCTTCGTGGAGCGCGGATCCCACTACGGTATTCTCGTCCCCCAGGACTTTGCTGATTCTTTAACCCATTTATCTGGAGGGCCAGCTGCATGTTATCCAAACTGTTTATGGCGGACGCCCCAGTGTTAAACCCCGTGAAAATGTCATTTAAAGTGCCACGCCTCTGCCTGCCTGGTTTGGCCCTATCTCACTGTTTATACCAGTCTGTCACTCTCACTCTGGAAGTGGCCACAGTGATCTCCGGGCAGGGGATGGAGGCCTCTCCGTAGGTAAAGTCCTTATGGTTGGAGTACTTGGTGGAGTTCGATCCCAACCACCCAGGCCATCTCCCCTTGTGGGAGTAGGTGACCTGGCCATCCGCTGCCGGAGTCCCTTCTCCTGTGATCACTGTCGGCGCTCTGCCCCCGGAGCATCCGAAAACCAGGGAGTCCTCGGTGTCCCCTCGGTGCCCGGTGCAGATCCTTAGCGATACCAGCATCACTAACAGCCAGTAGGGAGGTGTTGACATCTGAAAGGCAAGAAGAACATGACCTTGCCTTGAGAGACCTTTCCAGGCTCGACCCGCGTAACATGTTCCAAACACAAAAATGCTGTACCCAACAGTCACTGCCTTACCTAAACACATATGCACACAACACAAAGTAACAAAACAGGAAGGGAAAATATACACACCGCCACCCGACCCCGGGTGGCCAGGCTACATCCTGTCACTGTACAGGCGTTGTCGACCACTCGGCTGACCGTACCCTGGGGACCAGGATGCCCTCCGCTGAGGGGCTCGTATAGTCCCCCTTAATGAGTCTTGTGCTGTCCTCCAAGGCCCTCCCGAGCCCTGGATAATCAGTGGGAGATGCTTGCTAGCACAACAGAGCACCCTCCCTGTTGTCTTTCGCCTTCTCGGTCTGGGGCGGGGAGCTAAGCAAACAGGGGACCACAGCGCCCTGGGCTGTGGCACTCTGTCACTCCTCCTTACTGTCGGTGCAGAGTCCCACGTTATGGGCTGCAATGCTATCTCCTCCACCTCCTAGGCTAGCCCCAGCTGATCCACCATGGGAGGTTCAGCTTCCCGTTGGACCTTGCTAATGGTAGAGCCTTTCTCCCTACTTCTGTTAGTGGGCTGGGAACCTCTACCCAGTGGTGGGATAGCCTTACAGGAGCAGTGAACCATCCCCGGGCTGTAGAGCTTTGGGGCCCACTGCCTCCTCCGGAGCCTCCAAATCCGCCGGGGCCTGTTCTTCCCCCAGTGCCTGATTCCCTTCCCTTGCTCGTCCCCTCTGTTTTTTTACCTCTTTTGGGGTCAAAAATTTACACTGATTAATGTGATACCACTTCACCCGGCGAGGCAATCGAACCGCATAGACCATAGGGCTAGCCTTGTCGACTATGCTGTATGGTCCCATATACAGTGGTTCAAATACCCCGACCCGGGCGAAGCTTCTCACCATCACCTGGTCACCCACCTCCCAATCATGGTGACTGTGGGGTTCCAGCAGCAGCCGATTGGCACGGTGCTGTTTACCCATGTTGTTGGCCGCCTGCCAGTGAATCTGTTGAAGCTGTTCAAACAGATTCCTGACAAAGCGGTCCCGGTTCACCTCTCGAAGCTGCCCTTCGGTGAGAACCGGCGCCAACACATGCACTGGGGTTCTCATGATCCGGCCAGTCATCAGCTCATGGGGTGAGTACCCTGTGCTCTTTGACTGACTGGCCCGGATTCCCATGAGGACCAATGGTAAGACCTCCACCCACTTGTTCGGTGAGTCTCCCGTCTCCTTGCGCAGCTTTTCCTTTAGGGTCCGGTTCAGGCGTTCTACGGAGCCTGAGACTGAGGGTTGTAGGCGACATGCCATTTGGCTCTTATCCCCAGCACCTTTAGGGTGGCCTGCATCACCTGGCCGGTGAAATGGCTTCCCCGGTTGGACTCCACGATTTGAAGTAGGCCCCACCGACAGAACACCTCCCTCACCAGGATTTTTGCAGTCCCCACCGCGGTAGCTGTTCAGCAAGGGAAGGCTTCCACCCACTTGGAAAACACATCCACCAGGACGAGGCAGTATTTATAACCTCCCTGGGCGGCCGGTAGTCGATCTGGATCGACTGCCATGGTCCCTCTACCCGCCTGACGTGTCCCATAGACACCTTCCTTTTCTGAGGGTCTGGATTGTTTGCAGCGCAAACCAGACAGCCCACACAGAAGTCGCAGACGTCTTCCCGGAGGCCTGGCCACCACCCTGCCTTTTCTACCCGTTGCCAGGTAGATTCCGGCCCGGGGTGTCCCGCACCTGGACCCTCATGGGCCAGCTGAAGGAATTCCCTCCGGTGTTGTGGCGGCACTACCCATTTTCCCCCTTTAAACAACATGCCTTCCAGCATAGCAATATCTGCAGCACTGTATGGGCCCTCAGCCTTTTCCCCCTTTTTGATAGCAGCCAAGGCAGCCTTCAGGACTGGATCCTGCATCTGGACTACTTTAAGGTCTGGGGCCGCAGCCGCCCCTACGCTCCCTTGTGTCCCTGGCTTGCTTCTTGCTGCTGCTATCCTGCCTGCCTCGTATGGGTCCCATGGGCGACCTGTACGAGCACCTTCCCTTGCCAGCAGGTCTGCCTGCTGGTTACCTTCCCCCCCGTGGCTCAGTTTTGGAATGGGCCTTTACCTTATGAATATATACATCCCCGGTTTCTCCCACTGCAGCCACGATCCTTTCTAGCAGGGGTTTGGTCACAAGGGGCTTCCCATCCGCAGAGGTGTACCCCCGGCGTGACCAAATCGCCAGATACTCTGTACACGAATTGCAAGTGAACATGCTGTCCGAGCAAATCGTATATGGGGTAGGGAATTCCTCGGGGTGTGTGACCACATACATCACCGCCGAGAGTTCCGCCTGCTGGGCGCTCAGGGTGCATGGGAGTTTAAGAGCCAAGGCAATCCCTGCCTTGGGATCCCAAACTCCGCAGCCCGTGAGTCTTGTACCTGCGGACACTGAACTGGAGCCATCAACGTAGATCCCATGGCCTGTGGGGTGTATCCCTGCCCGAAATCCAAAGTTGATGTCCCATACCCCCTCCACAGCGCATCTATGCGGCTGCCCTGGATAGATTAAATTTGCTGCGAGCCTGGGCTCGCAGAGGCCCTTGACCTTTAAAGTCATTTGGGAGAGGAGGAGGGTCCAGCGAGTGATCCTAGCACTGCTCACTGTCCCGTCCTTAATCCTCCCATCCAACAGCACCTGCGTCGGGGTATGATGGGTGAGGAGTGTAATGGGGGATAATTCCGGTAAAGATCTGAGCTCTCTTTACTGCCCAGTGGGTGGCAAGCAAGTGCCTCTCACAATTGGAGTATCCCTTTTCTACCTCCGTGAGGACCCTGGAGGAATACACCACTGGTCTCAGCTGACTGTTTCGCACCTGGAGCAACACTGCACTTAATCTGTCGCCACTGGCTGCCACCTCCAGGAAGAATTCCTCCCCCCCATCAATTGCCCCTAGGGCTGGTGCTACCTGCAGGTCTCTCTTAAGACGGACAAATGCTGCCTCACAGCCCTCGTCCCATTCCCACTCGACCCCCTTATGTAGGAGTCTGAGCAGAGGGGCGGCAGTGGCTGCATAGTCCTCGATGAAGTCCCTACAGTAGCCAGTGATTCCCAGGAAAGACCTTACCCCCGACACATCCCTAGGGACAGGGAGTTCCTGCACTGCCTTTCTTCTAGCCTCATCAATGGCCCTTTCTCCTGCCCTTATCGTCAGGCCCAGAAATTTTACTTCTCCTAAACCTATCTGGGCTTTCTGGGGTTATCTTTAAAACCCCCTTCCTTCAGTAAGACCAGCAGTTCGGCCAGCAGTGGACCGTGTTCCTCACTGCTGTCTGTGAACAACAACAGGTCATCCACATACTGGACCAGCTGGTGTGGTTGGCTGAGCCTTTTAAGCAGTTCGCCATGCATTGGTGAAAGATGCTGGGACTATTATGAAAGCCCTGTGGGAGGCAGCTCCATGTATACTGCTGTTCCCGGAAGGTGAAGGCAAACTTGCACTGGTCTTCCCTCCGTACAAGGATAGACCAGAACCCGTTGGATATGTCCAACACTGTGAACGTGGTTGCGGATGCAGGGATTTCCCCTATCAGATCCGCAACCGCCGCTACTGTGGGGGTATAAGCTGGGATGTTTTTATTGAGCACCCTATAATCCACCGTAGCCCTCCAAGAATTGTCTGGTTTCCTAACCGGCCAAAGCGGGGAGTTGACATGGGTGGCTATGGGTCTCAAAACACCCTGCTCGACAAGCGAGCTTAAAGCTGTCTCCAAGTCTGCTTTTGCCTCTCGGGGAAAGCCATACTGCTTTTGCGAGCGGGACATGGGATCCCTATCTATTCTAACCTCCACTCCTGTGACTCTCCCACAATCGTGTTTATGGGTGGCAAATGCTGCAAGATTTGCTTGCACATAGGCCCGGTACTTGGCCGGGGTGTTACCGACCAGAACCTCCAGGTCGTAACCCCCTTTTGGCTTCATCGTACACAGAGTCCCTTTTCCCTGTTTCTTATCAATAACCATGACTTCTCCCTCTGCTCCCGTGCCCACTGTACCCCATAGACAGTGATTCCTCAAGTCTACTAGGAACTGGCGAGCGATGATGAAATCAGCCCCCAAGATCCCTTTTCCCACCTGCTCCCAGTTCATCAGGACGCACTTCCATTGTGTTTGGAGTGCTCCTAAACGAACTGCGAGCGGGACTGAGAAAAACCCAGTCTTCTCATTTCCTGTGAACCCACTAGTTGATATGGCACCCCGTTTGATAGCGGTGAGGTTGCGGGGTCCTCCGAATGGACTATCGTGCTGGAAGCATCAGTGTCCAAAAGGTAAGTACCCAATGCACCCTCAACCTCCATCTTGACCCAGGGTCGTCCCCAGAGGTCGTATTCTAGTGGGCACAGGTATGCAGGCTGGGTCTGGGCTAGTCATGGCCTCTGTACTGGCAGGGTTGCTGGTGCTTCCCTGCCTGTTGCCGTGGCAACCTTCCCAGTCCCCTCCAGCGCTGTCCTCACTGCAGCTACTATCTCGTCAAGGGATGGTGAGGAGCTCGCTCCACTTCCCCCACTCTGGGCGGCTCCTGAAGGATTTCTCCCCCCATATCTCTTTACTGGGCTCCTGCAATCCCTTTTAAAATGCCCAGCTTTCCCGCACCCGTAGCACACTCTCTCCTTATCAGACGAGCAGCCAGTCTCCTGGTGCCATTCCCTTTTGGGAATCGATTTGGGTTTTACTTCCTTTACCCGACCTTTGGAGGTTTTCTCCTCCTCCCCTCCTCCATTCTGTTGGACCAGTGCCAGTTGCCTGACCACTGCTTCCTCGGTGAGGTTGGGGTCCCGGGAATCGAACCACAGTTCTGCCCTGGCCTTGAGCCGGGGCAAGCAGTATGCCACCAGCATCCTCAGCCAATGGCCAGTCTGTACCGCGGAAAGATTCGCCCGGTCGAGGAGCTCCCCACAGCCTGTCCGCAAACGCCTGCGACTCATATGTCCTGTGAGTCCTATGGGGTCATAGGACATAGGACTCATATGTCCTATGAGCCCATAGCCTCAAGGACGACCCTCTGGACCTCAGTAAATGTGTGCTGCCCCCTCCGGCATTCTGCCGGTAGGGCCTGGTACAATTTGCTGTCCAGAGAGAAGAGCAGCAGCTTGGCTGTCTCTTCCTTGTTGCACCCATTAATTTCCCCTGCCTGCATCACCTCCATGAAGTGGATAGACGGGTCCCCGCTGCGAGTGAGTTTGGCCAAATGGGCCACCATGGCCCTGAGTGATTGAACTCCATGGGGAATAATAAAGTTGCTCTCCAGCGCTCCCTGACCTTGGCCACCTCCCTGTGGAGGACCGTACTTGCGCTGCCTGACCGGGCACATCCGCTCTGGCCCAGGATCTTTCTGCGCTGGTCCCTCTACCTCCGGCTGTCCCCCCATACCCGGTGCAGCAGACAGTGTCTGGTCGCCTGATCCAGCCCTTAACTGACCCTTGGCAGGAGCCTCACATCCCTGCTGCTGAGCGGGACACATTAATAGTCCTGCCCCCAGCCCTGGGTATGCTACTACCTGCGCGCCCCGCTCCTCCTGGTACCCCGCCGGACAAACCACCGGTGCCTCAGGAGGTGGTCGGGCATCTCTTGCCTTTGGATTCTCCTCTAATCCCCAATACTCTCCTTTGTCCCCTGTGGACCCTCCGGGTCCTATCAGGGCGACCATCCCCTTTGCCTGGGATAGAGCGTGGGTGAGAGTTTTAATCCTCTCTTGGCAGGGACCGTGATCTGCAAACTCACTGCTACTGGCCACTTTATAGGCTGCCTGTACGTCTTTTAATTTATTCTCTAGTTCCCAAATTTTCTGGATGTACCGAGAGTTCTGTGCCCGGAGGGACCCCTCACTACCCTTGGCCTCAGTGACCTGACACTGAAGATAGTCCCGGCTATTTCGGAAGGTCTCCTCCAACTGCCAGTTCCCTTGCTGCTCCTCAGCTTATTTGGCCAGCAGGTTGTCCCCAACCGCAGCCCGGATAGCAGAGAGCTCCTCTGATTTCTGAACACTCTGTTCCAAGTCCTTCACCCGCCGGTTGAGCTTTCGGACTTGGCGGGTGAGGCAGATAAGCCAGACGGCCTTTTCCACCCTGCGGTTGTGGTCCTTCCCTGCTGTCCACTGGGCAGCAGCATCCATTGGGTGCTCTGCCCGTGTGAGGGCTTGCACCCAAGGTTTGGCGAGGTTCACCTTGCCAAAAATGTATGAAGAAATTCTCTCCTCCATTTTAGTTTCCTCTCTTAATATTTCATCTGTTATATTAACATTTCCTGTTTGCTTATGTCCTGCCGTGGTCACCATGTTCTGTAAGGGGTTCTCGGGGAGTGTTGTTGTGCCTTGGGTGTCTCTCTCTGGGCTTCTGCCCTCAAAGCTTATGCCTGGCCTGTGAGGTACCCTGAGTGCTGCAAGAGCACCCCTGGAGAGACTGTGTCCACAGCTTATGAAAGGGGCTTTTGAGACTCGTGCGTCCCCACAGCTTATGCCTAGCCTGTGAGGCACCTGTGAGTGTCAAACACTCCGAACCCCTTCTTCCCTAGCCTGTGACACACAATTGAGCGTTTTCGAGGCGCTCCTAGTGGTTGCTGAGGCGTGAGTCCGGGGATCAGCAGAGGCCTATAAAAGGCCGCGAGAAGCAGCGGGAGTTCGTGGTCGCTGAGGCGTGAGTCCGGGGATCAGCAGAGGCCTATAAAAGGCCGCGAGAGGCAGCGGGAGTGCGTGGTCGCTGAGGCGTGAGTCCGGGGATCAGCAAAGGCCTATAAAAGGCCGCGAGAGGCAGCGGGAGTTCGTGGTCGCTGAGGCGTGAGTCCGGGGATCAGCAGAGGCCTATAAAAGGCCGCGAGAGGCAGCGGGAGTTCGTGGTCACCGAGGCGTGAGCCCGGGGATCAGCAGAGGCCTATAAAAGGCCGCGAGAGGCAGCGGGAGTTCGTGGTCGCTGAGGCGTGAGTCCGGGGATGAGCAGAGGCCTATAAAAGGCCGCGAGAGGCAGCGGGAGATCGTGGTCGCTGAGGCGTGAATCCGGGGATGAGCAGAGGCCTATAAAAGGCGTACTTGTGCAGCTACAGGGAGAAGGCAAAAAAGAAGTAGAAAGAAACAGAAAGGTGACGTCACAGCCTAGGGGGTAAGTGATTGGCTGGTGATTGGTGAGTAGCTTTTCTTTCTCTTTTTTATATCAGTCAGTAAATTTTAACATTGTTGTTGCCAATTTAAGTGTATCTAAGGGTTAAGTCATGGCAGGAGAGCTCGGTCGGGTGTTATGCTCCTCCTGTACCATGTGGGAACTCGGGGACACTTCCGGTGTCCCTGATGACTACGTGTGCGGGAAGTGTATCCGCCTCCAGCTCCTGACGGACCGCGTTGCGGAATTGGAGCTGAGGGTGGATTCACTCTGGAGCATCCACGATGCTGAGAATGACGTGAGTAGCACGTGTAGCGAGTTGGTCTTACCGCAGGAAAAGGGTCCACAGCCAGATAGGGAATGGAAGACCAGCAGGAAGAGTAGTGCAAGGAAGGTAGTGCAGGGGTCCCCTGTGGTCATCCCCCTGCAAAACAGATACACTGCTTTGAGTGCTGTTGGGGGGGATGACTCATCAGGGGAGGGCAGCAGCAGCCAAGTTCATGGCACCGTGGCTGGCTCTGTTGCACAGGAGGGCAGGAAAAAGAGTGGGAGAGCGATAGTGATAGGGGATTCAATTGTGAGGGGAACAGATAGGCGTTTCTGCGGCCGCAACCGAGACTCCAGGATGGTATGTTGCCTCCCTGGTGCAAGGGTCAAGGATGTCTCGGAGCGGGTGCAGGACATTCTAAAAAGGGAGGGAGAACAGCCAGTTGTTGTGGTGCACATTGGTACCAACGACATAGGTAAAAAAAAGGGATGAGGTCCTACGAAGCGAATTTAAGGAGCTAGGAGCTAAATTAAAAAGTAGGACCTCAAAAGTAGTAATCTCGGGATTGCTACCAGCGCCACATACTAGTCAGAGTAGGAATCGCAGGATAGTGCAGATGAATACGTGGCTTGAGCAGTGGTGCAGCAGGGAGGGATTCAAATTCCTGGGGCACTGGAACCGGTTCTAGGGGAGGTGGGACCAGTACAAACCGGACGGTCTGCACCTGGGCAGGACCGGAATCAATGTCCTAGGGGGAGTGTTTGCTAGTGCTGTTGGGGAGGAGTTAAACTAATATGGCAGGGGGATGGGAACCAATGCAGGGAGACAGAGGGAAACAAAAAGGAGACAAAAGTAAAAGACAGAAAGGAGATGAGGAAAAGTGGAGGGCAGAGAAACCCAAGGCAAAGAACAAAAAGGGCCACTGTACAGCAAAATTCTAAAAGGACAAGCCTGAAGGCTTTGTGTCTTAATGCAAGGAGTATCCGCAATAAGGTGGATGAATTAACTATGCAAATAGATGTTAATAAATATGATGTGATTGGGATTACGGAGACGTGGCTCCAGGATGATCAGGGCTGGGAACTCAACATCCAGGGGTATTCAACATTCAGGAAGGATAAATAAAAGGAAAAGGAGGTGGGGTAGCATTGCTGGTTAAAGAGGAGATTAATGCAATAGTTAGGAAAGACATTAGCTTGGATGATGTGGAATCTATATGGGTAGAGCTGCAGAACACCAAAGGACAAAAAACGTTAGTGGGAATTGTGTACAGACCTCCAAACAGTAGTAAGTGATGTTGGGGAGGGCATCAAACAAGAAATTAGGGGTGCATGCAATAAAGGTGCAGCAGTTATAATGGGTGACTTTAATATGCACATAGATTGGGCGAGCCAAACTGGAAGCAGTACGGTGGAGGAGGATTTCCTGGAGTGCATAAGGTATGGTTTTCTAGACCAATATGTCGAGGAACCAACTAGGGGGGAGGCCATCTTAGACTGGGTGTTGTGTAATGAGAGAGGATTAATTAGCAATCTCATTGTGCGAGGCCCCTTGGGGAAGAGTGACCATAATATGGTGGAATTCTGCATTAGGATGGAGAATGAAACAGTTAATTCAGAGACCATGGTCCAGAACATAAAGAAGGGTAACTTTGAAGGTATGAGGCGTGAATTGGCTAGGATAGATTGGCGAATGATACTTAAGGGGTTGACTGTGGATGGGCAATGGCAGACATTTAGAGACCGCATGGATGAACTACAACAATTGTACATTCCTGTCTGGCGTAAAAATAAAGAAGGGAAGGTGGCTCAACCATGGCTATCAAGGGAAATCAGGGATAGTATTAAAGCCAAGGAAGTGGCATACAAATTGGCCAGAAATAGCAGCGAACCCGGGGACTGGGAGAAATTTAGAACTCAGCAGAGGAGGACAAAGGGTTTGATTAGGGCAGGGAAAATAGAGTACGAGAAGAAGCTTGCAGGGAACATTAAAGCGGATTGCAAAAGTTTCCATAGATATGTAAAGAGAAAAAGGTTAGTTAGGACAAACGTAGGTCCCCTGCAGTCAGAATCAGGGGAAGTCATAACGGGGAACAAAGAAATGGCAGACCAATTGAACAATTACTTTGGTTCGGTATTCACTAAGGAGGACACAAACAACCTTCCGGATATAAAAGGGGTCAGAGGGTCTAGTAAGGAGGAGGAACTGAGGGAAATCTTTATTAGTCGGGAAATTGTGTTGGGGAAATTGATGGGATTGAAGGCCGATAAATCCCCAGGGCCTGATGGACTGCATCCCAGGGTACTTAAGGAGGTGGCCTTGGAAATAACGGATGCATTGACAGTCATTTTCCAACATTCCATTGACTCTGGATCAGTTCCTATCGAGTGGAGGGTAGCCAATGTAACCTCACTTTTTAAAAAAGGAGGGAGAGAGAAAACAGGGAATTATAGACCAGTCAGCCGACCTCAGTAGTGGGTAAAATGATGGAATCAATTATTAAGGATGTCATAGCAGCGCATTTGGAAAGAGGTGACATGATAGGTCCAAGTCAGATGGATTTGTGAAAGGGAAATCATGCTTGACAAATTTTCTGGAATTTTTTGAGGATGTTTCCAGTAAAGTGGACAAGGGAGAACCAGTTGATGTGGTATATTTGGACTTTCAGAAGGCTTTCGACAAGGTCCCACACAAGAGATTAATGTGCAAAGTTAAAGCACATGGGATTGGGGGTAGTGTGCTGACGTGGATTGAGAACTGGTTGTCAGACAGGAAACAAAGAGTAGGAGTAAATGGGTACTTTTCAGAATGGCAGGCAGTGACTAATGGTGTACCACAAGGTTCTGTGCTGGGGCCCCAGCTGTTTACATTGTACATTAATGATTTAGACGAGGGGATTAAATGTAGTATCTCCAAATTTGCGGATGACACTAAGTTGGGTGGCAGTGTGAGCTGCGAGGAGGATGCTATGAGGCTGCAGAGTGACGTGGATAGGTTAGGTGAGTGGGCAAATGCATGGCAGATGAAGTATAATGTGGATAAATGTGAGGTATCCACTTTGGTGATAAAAACAGAGAGACAGACTATTATCTGAATGGTGACAGATTAGGAAAAGGGGAGGTGCAACGAGACCTTGGTGTCATGGTACATCAGTCATTGGCATGCAGGTACAGCAGGCGGTTAAGAAAGCAAATGGCATGTTGGCCTTCATAGCGAGCGGATTTGAGTACAGTGGCAGGGAGGTGTTGCTACAGTTGTACAGGGCCTTGGTGAGGCCACACCTGGAGTATTGTGTACAGTTTTGGTCTCCTAACTTGAGGAAGGACATTCTTGCTATTGAGGGAGTGCAGTGAAGATTCACCAGACTGATTCCCGGGATGGTGGGACTGACCTATCAAGAAAGACTGGATCAACTGGGCTTGTATTCACTGGAGTTCAGAAGAATGAGAGGGGACCTCATAGAAACGTTTAAAATTCTGACGGGTTTCGACAGGTTAGATGCAGGAAGAATGTTCCCAATGTTGGGGAAGTCCAGAACTAGGGGTCACAGTCTAAGGATAAGGGTTAAGCCATTTAGGACCGAGATGAGGAGAAACTTCTTCACCCAGAGAGTGGTGAACCTGTGAATTCTCTACCACAGAAAGTAGTTGAGGCCAATTCACTAAATATATTCAAAAGGGAGTTAGATGAAGTCCTTACTAGTAGGGGGAATCAAGGGGTATGGCGAGAAAGCAGGAATGGGGTACTGAAGTTGCATGTTCAGCCATGAACTCATTGAATGGCGGTGCAGGCTAGAAGGGCTGAATGGCCTACTTCTGCACCTATTTTCTATGTTTCTAGCTTCCCTTACACTGTTCTGACATAAGACTCACGATCAGGAGATGTAATACAACAGAACTGATACAAGGTGATTCCAAGAGGAACTTAGGCTTCCAATTTATTTGACAAGGTGTATCTCAACAAACAGCAATACACCAACAAAACAATCCCCCTAAATCCCACTAAACGGACACAATGAAAATCTTTACACAAGTTTAGCAGTACAATGCCCAACCTCCCACCTTTCCTGGCCTAACTGAGTTGGGAGTTCCGGGGACCAGATGTTATACTCACTACTGTGCCTTCTGCAGTCTGGTGGTTTGTCTCTTCTATCTTCGGTGTCTTCGGACACTGGTTTTCCTTCAGTGTCGAGAGGCTTGCTGGTTGTTGGATCACGAGAGCAGGGAACCACACACTGCGTCAGAAACCCCTTTTTATAGCCAGATTATCCAGTGCACCTCTCGTGCTGAAATCGATCCTTCTCATTGGTGGGCTTTGTGATTTTGAAAAATGCAGCAGTTTTAGCTTATTGCGGGTTTTTTCCACTGATGTTTACCTACTCAAGGTTTGAATAGGTGTTGATTGCGTTGGCCTCCTGTAACCATTGTGTAGGCCCTTGGGTTGTTTTGGGTTCCCTAGTTTCTGAAGGTCTGCATAATTTTCCTCCAATTCAGCTTTTCTAACCTACTCAAGGTTTGAGTAGGTGATGATTGGTTTGGCCTCCTGTAGCCATTGTATAGGCCCTTGGTTTGTTTTGGGTTCCCTAGTTTTCTGAAGTTCTGCATAATTTCCTTCCATAGTGTAAACATGGGGAAGACAATAGCCCGATAATGGCGATGAGTCAGTCCCACAGTTTTCGAGCAAGTACTCTCCCATTGGCTTGAAAGCCCCATGCTTCGGGCTGACTCTGTCCCACCATTGGCCCTCCAGTGTCCTCCCCCGTCCAATCACTGCTCTGCCAAGGTCAAACCATCTCGGTTTCAATTTCACATTGCAGCACAGACAGATCCCACAGCCCTTTTCCTTCTGGGTAAAATGAGGGGGGTTTCGTCCTCTCCTACAGTGGAACATAAGCTTAAAATGAATCCATGCTGAAAGTAGATGTTTATGCACATTAAATCCCGAAGGCTCCAGTAATGAAGGTTTTTTTTCCACTTTGCCGGAGAACATAAATGAATGAGAGACCTTCTGTTTCCTGATTGGAGTGCCAGGCTCATGTGATCCCAGGTACGCTTCCGCAAACGGTGTGCCACTGGGATCCATGGGCCATTACATGGCCCTCTACTACGCAGCGTCAAGCAGCAAGTTCAAGAAGGACTGTCCCCATCAGGCAAGTTTGCATTCCGTAGTTACACCGCTGACCGCAAAATCTGCCCCATAGTTCAGAGATACAGAGCCTCAGAAGCTCAGTGTTTGTTACAAAAGTTTCAGGTAGACGTTTGCTCGCAGCTGGACCCAGAGACTGAGTCAACATAACAACAACTTGGCCTAGAGATTCGGCTGCGTAGCACCCATTGTATGGGTGATTCGGGTGCCGAATTGGGAACAAAATGGTATCTGAGCAGCACGTGCACATTTGCGGTGCGGGCTGCGCTGGATGTTATCTTGGTGAGGGTGGTAGGGCAGTCGTTAAGATCGTGTGCAGCCCAAGTATAAAAGGCCAGCTATTTTGTATATTAGTTAACTTGGGCCTTAATAAAGCAGAGCCAAGGTCATACCTCTTGGAGTTAAACAGTACTCAGTCTAACAGTTATTGCATACACGACATTTGGCGACGAGGCAACAAGAACCTTTGCATGCAAAAATGAGCACAGTTTGATTTTTGGAGCGATTTGTGGAAGGAGAAGATTGGGCAGACTTTGTGAGTCATTGGAGCCAGTTCTTCATGGCCAACAAAATGGAGGAGATCGACGACACAGATCGGCGCTGGCGGTGTTCCTCGTGGTTTGCGGTCCAAAACTTTATGGTCTGATAAAGAATCTACTCCTGCCTGTGAGTCCAACAGAGAAGACGTATGAAGAATTGTGTACACTGGTACAGGACCACCTTAAGCCAGATGAAGGCATTATCCTCTCGAGATACAGATTTTATACACACGTTCTCTCAGGGGCCAGAATGCGGCGGAATTCGTTGCCGACTTGAGATGTCTAGCGGGACTGTGTAAGTTCGGAGCTGTGTTGGCAGACATGCTACGGGACCTCTTTGTAATCGGCATCAACCACGAGATGATCCTGCGTAAACTACTGGCGGTGGAGACGTTGGACTTGAACAGGGCCATATACGATCGCTCAGTCATGCATAACGACAGACAGAAGTCTAAAGCAGATATCAGTGAAAAATCAAAACTCCGGCAAGTACTGTAAATATGATTGATTCGGTGTTCGGCAGAGCGGCACATGGCAGGGCCTACCCGACTGCTGTACGTGAATCCTGTGGCTGCCCAAAGTCCGCCAGCGGGAATGCATCCGATTTCTCCGTGTTGGCATTGTGGGGGAAATCACCGACACCAGCAGTGCCGATTTAAGCAATATAATTGCAAAGGCTGTCTGAGAGTGGGGCATCTCTAGTGCAAGTGTCCGCCGATGAGCAAGCGTGCTGCGACACACCACATGGAGGATGATGGTCAGAGTAGCGCGGATCCGGATACGCAATCCGAGATACCAGAGGAGGAAGTGTATGGACGGTACTCGTTCCTAACCGATAATGATCAACGTGAAATTTAATGGGGTGCCGGTATTGATGGAACTGGACACGGGGGCGAGTCAATTGATAATGAGCCAGAGGGCATTTAACAAGCTGTGGGATACAAAGGCTGTGAGGCCCAGGCTGAGTCCAGTCAATGCCAAGTTGCATACATACACCAAAAAACTCATAACGGTGATTGGCAGTGCCACAATTAAAGTGTTGTATGACGGTGCGATTCACGAGTTACCACTATGGATTGTCCCAGGCAATGGTCCAACGCTGTTTGGCAGGAACTGGCTTGAAAAAATCAGATGCGATTGTAACGACATCAAGGCGTTGTTGTCGGAGAAAGATACATGTGCCCAAGTACTGAGCAAGTTCCCCTCGCTGTTCGAACCAGGCATCGTCAACTTCACGGGAGCCAAGGTGCAGATCCATGTGGACTTGGATGCAAGACCGTCCATCATAAAACTTGAGTAGTTCCGTATATGATGAGGGAGAAGGTCGAAATCCAACTGGACAGACTCAAGTGTGATGGGATCATATCACTGGTTGAATTTAATGAATGGGCCAGCCCCATTGTTCCTGTGCTGAAAAGTGATGGCACAGTCAGAATCTGTGGAGACTACAAGGCTATGATCAACAGGGTTTCGAAACAGAATCAATACCCGTTACCAAAGGCAGATGACTTGTTTGCAACGCTAGCCCGGGGGAAGTCATTCACCAAACTGGACTTGACGTTGGCCTACATGACACAGGAGCTGGTCGAAACGTCAAAGAGACTTACATGCATTAACACACATAAAGGATTGTTTATTTATCACAGGTGCCCTTTTGGAATTCACTCAGCTGCAGCAATATTTCAGAGGAACATAGAGAGTCTACTGAAGTCCGTTCCCAGAACCGTCGTGTTCCAAGATGACATCCTGATCACGGGTCGTGACTCCGAGGAACATCTGAACAACACTTGAAGTGCCTCTTCATGGCACCAGAGGTCGAATTCCTGGGGAGGAAAATTGCTGCTGATGGCATCAGACCCATGGACGCGAAAAGCAAGGACATCAAGAATGCACCCAAGCCGCAGAATGTGACGGAGCTGCGTTCGTTTCTGGGTCTACTCAACTACTTCGGTAACTTTCTATCTAAAATGAGCACCTTATTAGAAGCACTGTACATGCTGCTAAGAAAAGGCCACAAATGGGTGTGCGGTGCATCTCAAGACAGAGTAATCTTCTTTGCTCTAACAAGCTGCTGGTACGTTATGACCTATGTAAACATTTAGTATTGACCTGTGATGCTTCGTCATATGGAATTGGTTGCGTACTCCAACAAACTAATGAGTCAGGTAAACTTCAACCAGTCGCGTATGCTTCAAAAAGTTTGTCTAAAGTGGAAAGAGCCTACAGCATGGTAGAGAAAGAAACACTAGCCTGTGTGTATGGAGTTAAAAAGGTGCATCAGTACCTGTTTGGTCTTCGGTTTGAACTGGAGACAGATCACAAGCCGCTCATTTCATTGTTCTCTGAAAACAAAGGTATCAATACCAATGCTTCATCCCGCATCCAGAGGTGGGCGCTGACATTATCCGCTTATGATTATGTCATTCGCCATAGACCTGGCACCGAGAATTTTGCCGCTGCGTTGAGCATCTGCCGTTGTCCACACCGAAGGTGGAAACGCCACAACCGGCGGACCTATTGTTAATTATGGATGCTTTTGAGAGTGAAGGCTCAACAAGTTAAGATCTGGACCAGCCAGGACCCAATTTTATCAGTGGTGAAGAGTTGCATCCTCAAAGGTGATTAGTCTGCCATACCCAAGCAAATGTGTGAGGAGATCAAACCTTAAATTCGTTGCAAAGACGAACTGTCTATTCGGTCGGATTGTATACTGTGGGGCAATCGTTTTGTTATGCTCAAGAAAGAGAGAGAGAAATTTGTCCGTGAGCTGCAGAGCACACATCCTGGCATTGTAATGATGAAAGCCATCGCCAGGTCTCATGTATGGTGAGCGGGAACTGACTCTGAGCTGGAATCATGTATGCATCAGTGCAACACTTGCATGCAGCTCAGCAAACACCAGAAGAATCGCCACTGAGTCTGTGGTCATGGCCGTCCAAACCATAGTCCAGGATCCACATAGACTTTGCAGGCCTCCTCCTGGGGAAGATGTTTTTAGTTGTGGTGGATGCATATTCGAAGTGGATAGAGTGTATAATCATGTCATCCAGCATATCCACAGCTACCATTGAGAATCTCAGTGTCATGTTCGTGACACATGGTGTGCCTGACATCGTTGTTAGCGACAACAGATCGTGCTTCACCAGTCAGGAGTTTCAAGAGTTCATGAAACTCAATGGTATCAAACATGTAAGGTCAGCACCGTTCAAATCTGCATCCAATGGGCAGGCAGAACGTGCTGTCCAAATCATAAAGCAGAGTATGAAGCGAGTAACCCAAGGGTCACTGCAGACCCGCCTGTCATGCATACTGCTTAGTTACAGGACAAGACCACACACACTTACCGGGGTCTTGCCTGCTGAACTAATGATGACGAGAGGTCTTAAGACCAAGCTATCTCTTGTACACCCTGACTTGAATAATAATGTTGAATATAGAAGACAAAGTCAGCAAGGGTATCACGATCGCGCAGCTGTGTCATGCAATATTTCTGTAAATGATCCTGTATATGTTCTGAATTATGGTCAGGGTTCCAAGTGGATCGCTGGTACTGTTATGGCCAAGGAGGGCAACAGAGTATTTATTGTCCAGCTCAAAAATGGGCAAACATACAGGAAACATATGGATCAGACAAAGCTGCGGCACACAGACAAACGATAACAGTTGGAGGAAGAGACAATCGACGACCAACCAACCTGAGGACTCAGTGGTCATCAGTGAATCAGGACTTTCAATCACTGACATGTTCAATGAAAATGGACTTTCAATCCCTCACATGGCCATTGCCATTCCGACTAGGTCAGCCACCCAGCCACCAATCACAACAGACTCTCAACACTCACCCAAGGCTGGAGTTGAACTGACACGGTCAGCCCGGGACCGTAAAACACCAGACCGTCTCAATTTGCAAAAGGCTGTGTTAATATCTCAGAGGAGGGTATTGTCATGTATGTACTTTTGGGATCCCTAGCCACTAGATAGCGTCACTGTTGGAGGCCATTGGGCTGCACGCATGTGTGTGCAGCCCAAGTATAAAAGGCCAGCCATTTTGTATATTAGTCACTTTGGGCCTTAATAAAGCAGAGCCAAGGTCATACCTCTTGGAGTTAAACAGTACTCACTTATTGCATACACAACAAATAGGAAGGTGCACAAGGGCAGCAGACTGGTTAGGCAACAACCCATCACTGTAGGAAGTGGACACAGAGGACAGCCCTTTTCTGGCTGTAAGACATAGTCAAGCCCATCTAATACTTCTCATAACTCCTACATGTGCCCTCTGCAACAGCAGTCCTGTCCATGTCCCTCATTTCCCAAACTACCAATATATCACAAACTGATGCATTGACAGTCAATTTCCAACATTCCATAGACTCTGGATCAGTTCCTATGGAGTGGAGGGTAGCCAATGTAACCCCACTTTTTAAAAAAAGGAGGGAGAGAGAAAACAGGGAATTATAGACCGGTCAGCCTTACATTGGTAGTGGGTAAAATGATGGAATCAATTATTAAGGATGTCATAGCAGCGCATTTGGAAAGAGGTGACATGATAGGTCCAAGTCAGCATGGATTTGTGAAAGGGAAATCATGCTTGACAAATCTTCGAGAATTTTTTGAGAATGTTTCCAGTAGAGTGGACAAGGGAGAACCAGTTGATGTGGTGTATTTGGTCTTTCAGAAGGCTTTCGACAAGGTCCCACACAAGAGATTAATGTGCAAAGTTAAAGCACATAGGATTGGGGGTAGTGTACTGACGTGGATTGAGAACTGGTTGTCAGACAGGAAGCAAAGAGTAGGAGTAAATGGGTACTTTTCAGAATGGCAGGCAGTGACCAGTGGGGTACCGCAAGGTTCTGTGCTGGGGCCCCAGCTGTTTACATTGTACATTAATGATTTAGACGAGGGGATTAAATGTAGTATCTCCAAATTTGCGGATGACACTAAGTTGGGTGGCAGTGTGAGCTGCGAGGAGGATGCTATGAGGCTGCAGAGTGACTTGGATAGGTTAGGTGAGTAGGCAAATGCATAACAGATGAAGTATAATGTGGATAAATGTGAGGTTATCCACTTTGGTAAAAAAACAGAGAGACAGACTATTATCTGAATGGTGACAGATTAGGAAAAGGGGAGGTGCAACGAGACCTGGGTGTCATGGTACATCAGTCATTGAAAGTTGGCATGCAGGTACAGCAGGCGGTTAAGAAAGAAAATGGCATGTTGGCCTTCATAGCGAGGGGATTTGAGTACAGGGGCAGGGAGGTGTTACTACAGTTGTACAGGTCCTTGGTGAGGCCACACCTGGAGTATTGTGTACAGTTTTGGTCTCCTAACTTGAGGAAGGACATTCTTGCTATTGAGGGAGTGCAGCGAAGGTTCACCAGCCTGATTCCCGGGATGGCGGGACTGACATATCAAAAAAGACTGGATCAACTGGGCTTATATTCACTGGAGTTCAGAAGAATGAGAGGGGATCTCATAGATACGTTTAAAATTCTGATGGGTTTAGACAGGTTAGATGCAGGAAGAATGTTCCCGCTGTTAGGGAAGTCCAGAACCAGGGGTCACAGCCTAAGGATAAGGGGTAAGCCATTTAGGACCGAGATGAGGAGAAACTTCTTCACCCAGAGAGTGGTGAACCTGTGGAATTCTCTACCACAGAAAGTTATTGAGGCCAATTCACTAAATATATTCAAAAAGGTTAGATGTAGTCCTTACTATTTGGGGGATCAAGTGGTATGGTGTGAAAGCAGGAATGGGGTACTGAAGTTACATGTTCAGCCATGAACTCATTGAGTGGCGGTGCGGGTTCGAAGGGCCGAATGGCCTACTCCTGCACCTATTTTCTATGTTTCTATGTTTCCATGTCTCTGATTTATGTTGTGTTGACCAGGATGCACACCAAAGCCAAAAACACTGCACACATAACTGTATTGCAATCAAACTTTTATTGCCAAAAGATCTGTGTAATTCCCTACTCTTTCTTCGCCCCAGACTTCACCCTTGATGCCTGCAGTTGGGCACATTTTCAAACTCTTACTTCTCCTTAGTGTTCCCCCGCTGTTGGTCGGGTGTGACATGCCTGGCTGCTGCACTCTTGCAAGGACTTTTTGGAACTGAGGGGATCCTTGTCTCTGTGCCCTGAGCATTAGAGGGGTCTGATGCAAGTTGCACCTTGTCTGCAAGGGCAGCCTGTACTTTCTACCACATATGTAGACATCTAGGGATGTTGCCGGGAGGGCACATATCCTGACAGATAGCATCAACTTGGGACTATATATACATATATATTTATATATAGGCAACTAATACTGGAACAAAAGCAAAATACTGCAGATGCTGCAATCTGAAATAAAAACTGAAAATGCTGGAAATCTCAGCAGGTCAGGCAACATCTGTGGAGCGAAACAGAGTTAACGTTTTGGGTTTGTGACCCTTTGTCAGATCTGGAAAAGTTCGAGATACAACAGATACAACAGATTCGTAAGGAAGTGCAGGGGCACTGAAAGGGGGAGGGGAGGAAATAACAAAAGGAGAAGGTCTGTGATAGAGTGGAAGACAGGAGTGATTTAAGAGGCAAAAGGGATGATGGGCCAAAAGGAGATGGTAATGGGACAAGTAGGAAATAAAAGATGAGTCTGATGGGGTGTGAATGGCAGAATAATCACCAGGTGCCATGAGAAAGAGAAAAAAAAGAGGCGATGGGGGGGGCGGTGGGGTTTGTTAAAAAAAAAAGGGAGGAAAGGGAAAAAAAATATGGGCAGAGGTTATGGTCTGAAATTGTTGAACTCGATGTTGAACCAGAAGGCTGTAAAGTGCCTAAACAAAAGATGAGGTGCTGTTCCTCGAGCTTGCGTTGAGCTTCATTGGAACAGTGTAGGAGGCCGAGGATGGAGAGGCCAGAGTGGGAGTGGTGCGGAGAATTAAAGTGGCAGGTGACCAGAAGCACGGGGTCACGCTTACGGACTGAACGATTGTGTTCTGCAAAGCGGTCATCCAATTTGCGTTTGATCTGCCTAATACTAGAACTTGGCTCCAGTTGGCTAGTAATGAAAAAGATGCCTGAATGATGTCATATCAGATCTTTGAAGCTATAGCCGATATTTGTATGTGTTACATCTCCAATCACTGAACCTAGAAGAGAAAACCCTCTCCACTCTGGCACCCAAGGTGTCTATGGTAGCATTCAAAGCTCCTTTACCTGAAGATATTGATGGAGAGGCCTCTGCTGCAGATCATTATGGAGGTTGCCACGTGCTTCAGGGTGGATTGCATGTTCATAATGGTGCTGTATGTGCAGGCAGTAGAATCCTCCAACTGAGCCACTATCTGCAGCACATTCAAGGACACCATCCCCAATAACCAGCATACGTGATGGTCTACAAGCATCCTTCTTTTAAAAGCAGGGCCGTAACATCAAGGTCCCAAGACTCCAGATATTGTGAAAAATTGGATAGCAATGTCTGCCTCCTCATCTTCCATTCCCAACCCCTTACGCTCTGTGTCTCAGCCTGTGCACTCCCCTTAGGCTCACTAACTAATCTTTTTTGCTACCCTTTCCCCGGGTGGCTGTGTGTAGGAGAGATTGTGATTAGTGAATATGTGAAGGGGTGCCAGAAGACCTGAAAGCAGAAGAGCCAGGATCCTTTTGCTTGTCTTTCTCTGCTTGTTGCTGTGGCACATCTGAGTAGATACAAAAAAAGTTGAGAGATCAGCATGGGTAGATGAGCAAGGCATTGGCCATTTTACTTTTAGTACAAGGAACGAGTTTATATTACATGTGATGACCGATGTGGTGCAGCAGCTAAAAAGTCGTGAGACGATGAATTCCATAAAAAACTGCAGCTGATCATCATTATCATAGGCAGTCCCTGGACAAGGCATGGATGAGGGCTTCAGCAGCAGATGAGCTGAAGCAAGGGCGGAGACGGGCGATGTTACGGAGGTGGAAATAGGTGGTCTTCGTTATACTGCAGATATGTGGTCGAAAGCTCATTTCAGGGTCAAATATGACACCAAGGTTGCGAGCAGTCTAGTTCAGCCTCAGACAGAAGTTGGGGAGAGGGATGGAGTCAGGGACTAGGGAACGGAGTTTGTGGCGGGGACCGAAAACAATGGCTTCGGTCTTCTCAATACTCAATTGGAGACAATGCAGAAAACAAGGCTTTATTTTTGACCTCATCTAACAGCCTAATCAGATCACAGAATATGATCATTAGAGGGGCTCAGAATTTTAATATTATAAATTTACACCAGATATATTGGTATGTATTTTATTAATTTTATTGAATATGCTTCTCCTGTCTCCTTACTACTAGGGGATCAAGGGGTATGGCGAGAAAGCAGGAATGGGGTACTGAAGTTGAATGTTCAGCCATGAACTCATTGAATGGCGGTGCAGGCTAGAAGGGCCGAATGGCCTACTCCTGCACCTATTTTCTATGTTTCTATGTTTCTATGTTTCAGAGAAACATGTCTCACCTGTAATATGGCAGTCAGTCACCAGGTGGCACCATGTTCCTTTTGCATTATTGTGGCTTGCTTATATATTAGCTAATATCAAGTTCAAAATCTATCTGTGCTATAGTATTTTAAAAAGTACACCATCTAATTATTTTAAATTATTTCCAAAAACATGACATATTCTACCAGAAGCCAGTTAAGTCAAAATGCATCAATCAATTAAGTTATCCAATTGTTAACTTGCTGGAAACCAATAATGGTGCTGGAAAATAGCTAATTCATCTTCTTTTGGAGGATGCAATTTTTAATTATTTTGTGTAATTTCAGCATTCGTGGTATTGCTGCTTGTGAGGCAAATAATTAGTGGCTGTTGGTGCAATCTGGAGGATACTTGAACTCTCCCGGCTGATGATTTAACTCCCTTTCTCCCATGAAGTTAATCCAGTATGACATTTCTACTCCTTTTCCTTCTCTCACTTTGAGAAAGTCCCTGGCTACCTATTAGTGCTTGTGGTGACACAGATAAAATCGGGAACTGAAACGTGTGAAAGCTTATGAATAATACCCTGCACCCACTGCTCTGCGACACTGCCTATTGATTCTCGAATATGCTTCACCTGTGTTGTGTGCAGCCTTAATTATATAAATATTATTAACTGTTTTAATACATGTATATATTATTAAATGTTTTCCCCTTCTTTCATTCTACATCAATGCAGTTATGCATGAGCTATCTAGGCGGAAAAGAGTAGTGAGACCAAGTTCAACATCATATATGGTTATCTATATACACCTTTTGCACATAAACAGCCTCCTTTATTGCTATCCAACTCTACTATGGAGCCACATAAGAACATGAGAAATAGGAGCAGGAGTAGGCCATTTGCCCCCCCCAAGCTTGCTCTGCCATTCAATAAGATCATGGCTGATCTGATCTTGGGCTCAGCTCCACTTCCACGCCTGCTTCCCATAACCCTTCACTCCTTTATCACTCAAAAATCTGTCTATCTCCACCTTAAATGTATTCAATGACCCAGCCTCCGCAGCTCTCTGAAAGAAGAAATTCCTCCTCATCTCAGTTTTAAATAGGCGGCCCCTTATTCTGAAACTATGCCCCTTAATTCTCGACTCCCCCACAAGGGGAAACATCCTCTCTGCATCTACCCTGTCGAGCCCCCTCAGTATCTTACATCTGGCAGCCAATGAAGTAATTAGTGGCCTGACTATCCTTAGGGTCTTGGTGGCATCATTGGGCTCAGATTAGAGAAAAAGTACTCGGCAAACTACTGGGACTAAAGGTGGACAAGTCTCCTGGAACCTGATGGTCTGCATCCTGGGGTCTTAAAAGAGGCAGTTGCGGATATAATAGATCTATTGGTTGCAATCTACCAAAATTCCCTGGAATCTGGAGAGGTCCCAGTGGATTGGAAACCGCAAATGTAACACCCCTATTTAAGAAAGGAGGGAGTCAGACATCAGAAAACTTTAGACCAGTTAGCCTAAAATCTGTCATTGGGAAAATGCTAGACTCCATCATTAAGGAAATACTAGCAGGACATTTAGAAACTCATAATGCAGTCAAGCAGAGCTAGCTTGGTTTTATGAAAGGGAAATCATGTTTGACAAATTTGCTGGAGTTCTTTGAGGATAATAAAGAGCAGGGTGGATAAAGGGGAACCAGTAGATGTTGTGTATTTGGATTTCCAGCAAGCATTCGATAAGGTGCCACATAAAAGGTTACTGCACAAGATAAAAGCTCACGGGGTTGGAGGTAACAAATTAGGATGGATAGAGGATTGGCTAACTAACAGAAAACAGAGAGTTGGGATAAATGGGTCATTTTCCGGTTGGCAAACTGTAACTACTGGGATGCTACAGGGATCAGTTCTGACGTCTCAACTATTTACAATTTGTATTAATGACTTGGATGAAGGGACCAAGTGTAATGTAACCACATTTTCTGATGATACAAAGATAGGTGGGAAAGCAAGTTGTGAGAAGGATGCAAAGAATCTACAAAGGAATATAGATAGGCTAAGTGAGTGGGCAAAAAATTGACAGACAGAGTATAATGTGGGTAAATGTGAGATTATCCACTTTGGTAGGAAAAATAAAAAAGCAAATTATTATTTAAATGGGGAGAGATTACAAAATGCTGTAGTACAGAGGGATCTGGGGGTCCTTGTACATGAAACACAAAAAGTTAGCATGCAGATACAGCAAGTAATTAGGAAGGCAAATGGAATGTTGGCCTTTATTGCAAGGGGGATGGAGTATAAAAGTAGGGAAGCCCTGCTACAACTGTAAAGGGTGTTAGTAAGACCACACCTGGAGTACTGCGTACAGTTTTGGTCTCCTTATTTAAGGAAGGATGTACTTACATTGGAGGCAGCTCCGAGAAGGTTCACAGGGTTGATTCCTGAGATGACGGGGTTGTCATATGAAGAAAGGTTGAGCAGGTTGGGCCTATACTCATTGGAGTTTAGAAGACTGAGAGGTGATCTTATTGAAACGTATAAGATTCTGAAGGGGCTTGACTGAGTGAATGCAGAGAGGATGGTTCCCCTCGTGGGGGAATCTAGAACTAGGGGGCATAGTTTCAGAATAAGGGGTCGCCCATTTTAAATGGAAATGAGGAGGAATTTCTTCTCTCAGAGGATCGTAAATCTTTGGAATTCTCTACCCCAGAGAGCTGTGGAGGCTGAGTCATTGAATATATTTAAGGTAGAGATAGACAGATTTTTGAACGATAAGGGAGTCAAGGATTATGGGAGAGTGGGCAGGGAAGTGAAGTTAAGGCCAGGATCAGATCAGCCATGAGCTTATTGAATGGCAGAGCAGGCTCGAGGGGCCAAATGGCCTACTCCTGCTCCTATTTCTTGTGTTCTTATGTTCTTATTACAGTAAAAGATAAGATGCCAAAATCTCACTTGGTGTTAGTTTCCAAGATAAGTTTTGGATGATCAAAAGCCAAAAATTCTGTATCTTCAGAGATATGAACTGCCTTGCAAGCTACCGCTTAGGTTGCAATATCATTCCAGAGCTGGCCCAGATCTGACTTCACAGAACAATGTGTGAGTTCCTGAAGAAGACAATCTCTCTATGCTCAGGTTTGACACAGCAGGGAGTTTAATGATATACAACTAGGCTGCATCTTATTCGTGCAACCTGCCGAGATCTGCAATTCTCCTGCCCAGGATAGCTCCATAGATTATGGGCTCAATTTTGCCTACGTGCGCCGACTCTGGGTGCTGGAAACGGCGCCGGAAAAAAGTCGCCCCATCCTGGCTGCTCTTCTGAGTCCCCTGAGTCCCAGCGTGGCATGCATTGTGAAGTGGGGGGCGGAGCAACAGGCCAGCGCCGAAAACAATGCCAGCATCTGCGTGCATGCGCAGTGAAGTCTGTGAGCAGGACCCGATGCTCGCATCCCCTATCCCCAGCCGAAGGGACGCCCCAATCTCGCCGCACCCTGTCCCCGGCCGAGTGGCCTCCCACACCGGCCAGCTGGCCCTCTGAGTTCCCGGGCCGAGATAGGATTTCAGTTTTATTTTTTATTCATTGATGGTTGTGCTTGAGTGCTTGGATTGGGGGGGGGGGGGGGTGGGGAGGCGACGGAGGAGGAGAGTTTTGGTGGTGGGGGGGGTGGGGGGGGGAAAGAGTGTTTTGCGGGGGGGAGAAAGAGTGTTTGGGGGGGGTGAAAGAGTGTTTTGGGGCGGGGGGAACTTTAAAAAAAGACTTGATTCTAGCATAAAGGTAGGACTTCTATTTTTTATTTGTTATTGATTGATTGCTTATTACTTTTTGTGGTTTGTTTAGTGCTTTGTCAGTCTTGGTGTAGGTCCTCAGCTTCCTTCTATTTTTTATTTGTTATTGAATGCTTATTTTTGTGCTTTGCTTAGTGCTTTGTAAGTCTTGCTGCTTTAAATGTACTAATCTGCGCCAATTTCTTAACTGCCCGCAAGGTTTTTCAGAACTGGCCACATACACTGACCTAAGTCGATTTGGAGTAAGTTTTAGCTGGCCAAAGTGGCATAAATGGCCAAAACTGGCGTAAGTATCTGGGAACGCCCCCTTTTGAAAAAAACTGAACTAAAAAACATCATACCTAACTAACTTACTCTGGAGCAAATTTTTTGGGGAAAATGGCATTTTTTAAATTTACGCCAGAAAAAACAACTTACTCCAAAAAAATTGATGCAAGTCATGGCCAAAATTGGGCCCATAGACTGCAACTTTGGCACCCAATGCGAAAGTTATTGTATAAACACATATCCTACCAGCAGTGCATTGTCAAACTGGATTTACAAATTGTTCAGGAAGTTTATTAGACCTCCTGGATACTTTATAAAACTAGGCAGAACTGTTTGCGTCTGTTGAGAATGCAGAAACTCCTGTCCATGCCTTCAGTTCTTGACCCTCTGGGAACTGAGTGTAAATAAACACATTTACAGAGCTCTAACTGGCACTTGGGCAGCATAAACAAGCTGCTGCCTGCTGTGAATGCTACTACCGACCTGACCTCTCCATCAATTCGCCTTTCAAACTGACACTGTCGTCTAGAGATGAAACTCGAAAAAGCTCCGTCTTCCTTTAGGTTGAGGCTGTGCCCCAAATCGAGCTCCAAGTGGCGCTACAGGATTGCATTTCCTGATTCACCAGCAAGGTGTCCTGGAAGCTGTTTACAGTGTGCCTGAGCATTGTTTGGAACTCCTGCTCCAGTCAGAAATGTTACTTATTTTTACTCTTTTCTATATACGTTTCGGATCATACATTTATTTAAAGCTGTAGCAAGATATCACATGGCTTTTAAACATAGATCAAGAGGTTGGGATAGAAAGAGTGACATTGTACAGTATAGCATATATATATATATATATATATGGGCGAGAAATTCGCCGACTTTGCAACTGGGTTTTTGGCGATATTTCACCATATTTGGCGGGAACCTTGGGCATCTTTTTGCGGCGGCGCTTTCCGCTGGGGAGAGGAGTGCCCCGTGCAAGACCCGAAATAACGTTTTCGCCCGAAATTTGGCTCTCTCCTCAGCCATATTCTGCACCCAGAATACTGACAGGGAAAAACCTGCACTGCAGCCCTGCCAGCAGGTATGAAGACCTGCAAAAAAGGTAAGTTAAAGTTTTTATTTTTAAATTCTTTTTCAGCGATTTAGTAGGTTAGGGTTTTGTGAATGTTTTGTGAATTTTTTTTCCCGATTTTGGGGGGTGTTTTCCCCCCCTCCCAAGACCTCTCTCGCAGCGCTGTCGGCCTCGGACTAAAGTTGCCGAAATTCGCGGTTTACACCGCGAGTCCTCGTGCAACTCCGATTTGTTCTGCTGCGTAAATTAAAGGCTGACTATCCAGCCTACTAATGGTAGCAAAGCGAAAATTATAATTTTGGCTAAAAAATACCGTTTTCACTGAAAACCAAATTTCTAGCCCTATATAGTGTCATTAAAGATTTTGCTTACTGGGGAATTTAGCAGATGCAAGTCATACAATTTAATGAAACAATTTAACTTTCTGTTATTGGGGTCTGGAGGTAGGAAAATATTAAAGGCTGCTCGATGTTATATTATTTACAGGCAACCTATATGTTACCCTATTTAGTCTAGTTCCATTGCTGATTTTTTTTTAGCATTGACCCTCAATGTGCATTATTAGACAGTGTGCATTTTCTCAAATACCCCATTTAAGTTGATCTATAATGTATTTTGGCAACTCTGTAGATTACTTCATACAGCCATGTACCTAGCAGTACAGTCTCTCAACCCCTCCATTTCCTCTGATTTTTCATGTTGCTTGTCGGACATCTAGTATTGAGTGAGAAGAAATTTTCTCCAGTTAAATATTGGGAAGACCAAAGTCTTTGTCTTTGGTCCCTGCCATAAACTTTGATCCCTTGCCACCGACTCCATCCCTCTCCCTGGCCACTGAATAAAGCTGAACTAGACGCAACGTTGGCATCCTATTTGACTCTGATCTGAGCTTCCAACACCATGGGCCTGAAATTCCGGCCTTGCTGGGTCCATACGAAGTGCGCATGGATCTAACGAGTGCTCGCAAAAGCTGGTTTTCAGGGCGTGATGCACATGCGCCAAAAAACGACTTTTCCGATCTGTAAATCCTCCGCATCCCCGGAAGACGGTCGCGGCAGAGATTGGGCTATTTGCCCATCTCTTGCCCAGCGAATGTTCTTCAAACTTTTACACCTGGTAAAAGCAGGCGCACAGCTTACTTTTGCCAGCGTAAGAGTTTTAAAATATATAAAAATTACATTTAATCATATATTTTTATGTTAACAACCTGTCCATTAAGGTAATTTTATTTTAAACTCTATTAAGACACATTAAAAAAAATTCCAAAAAATATATTTTGTTTCTAAAACATTTAATTAACTTTAATTTCAATTAATTTTAAATATGTGAGGTGTTTTTTTTAATGTATTATGTTGTGTTTCTTGTTTTAAGGGGTTATTCTCATTGATAATAAAGGGAACTCGTACAAATGGAGTTCCCATTATTAGCAATGAGAATACTGCAGAGTGATTGGTGGTCCAGGCCATGTGACTCCAACATTTTCGTACCTACAGGGAAGTCCTCTCCCCATACACTGCGCATTGAATGAAGGCCTCCGACCGGAATCGAAGGCGCCTCTGAGACCACCAGCTATTTTTGCAATTTTATTTTGGGTCGAAGGCATTCGTCCAAAGGTAGCCTCTATCCGGAATTCCCCCCCCACCGACATCCTCTCCATCACCAAGAGCGCCTATATCCACCTCTGTAATATCGCCTGTCTCTGCCACTGCCTCAGCTCATGTGCTGCCGAAAACCTCATCTATATCCTTGTTACCTCCAGCCTCAACTATTCCATTGCTCTCCTTGTTTTCAAATCCCTCCCTCCCTCCTTGCCCCTCCCCATCTCTGTAACCACTTCCCCCCACCCCGCCCCCACCTCTACAACCCGTTAAAATCTCTACACTCCTCCAATTCTGGCCTCTTGTGCATCCCCAATTTCTTACTCCACCATCGGCGGCTGTGCTTTTAGCTACCTAGGCACTAAACTCTGGAATTCCCTACCTAAATCGCTCAGCCTCTCTACTTCTCCTCCTTTGAGGATGCTTCTTAAAACCTACTTCTTTGACCAAGCTTTGAGTCATCTGTCCTGACGTCCTTATGTGGCCCAGTGTGAACACCTGTTTGATAATCAACAACAATAATTTGTATTTATATAGCGCCTTTAACGTAGTGAAACGTCTCAAGGAGTATTATGCGATAAAAATTTGACAGTGAGCCGCATAAATAGAAATTAGCGCAGGTGACCAAAAGCTTGGTCAAAGAGGTATGGTTTAAGGAGCGCCTTGAAGGAGGAAAGAGTGATACGGAGGCAGAAAGGTTTAGGCAGGGTGTTCCCGAGCTTGGGGCCTAGGTAACAGAAGGCACAGCCATCAATAGTTGAGCGATTATAATCAGGGATGCACAGGAGGGCAGAATGTTAAGCACATTGGAACGCTTTGCTACTACGTTAAAGATACTACATAAATGCAAGTTGATATTACTCTCCTCATTGTATACATGGGCACACATTGTCTGAGTTAAAAGGATTGTATTTTTATATTTTATTAATTCACAGAAATTAGTCAGTTTGTCTCTTTCTCTACCTTAATTGATTGTTCAGATTTAATGTAACCGGGTAGAGTTCAGAAACATTAGTAAAAGAATCATAACCGTGTGTGTCATATGTGTTTTCATCTGGTTAACACCAATGTGCGGGAAAGGCCTAAGGATTGCAAAACTAATCAAATTCGACGCTAAGTTCAAAATAAATGTGTCGTATTTAAAACTTGCATTGTTAAGTTGATGATTCTTCTTGTATTTGCAAAGGGAAAGAAGGGATCCTGCGATGCCATCCCGACCTGGCTGGGAGAGATCTGCTCAGAGGAACACTGTCACTCGAATCCCAGGGTGAGCAGAGCCAAGCCGGGTTAACCAGTCTCACTCCAGGCCAGAGATCCCAGCTCAGTGAATTAAACGCTTCCTACAAGAACAGATTCAACTTCCCGTTCGTGATCTGTGCCAGGATGAATGACAGGGACACCATAATCCAACAGATCAGCAGCAGGATCCGCAACAGCCCAGAGCACGAGATTAAGCTCAGCATTGAGGAGGTTAAAAAAATCTGCCACCTGCGTCTTTTGGATATCTTCAACCAAGTACCCAAGGCCACCAAGCTGTAATAAGAAGGGTTGGCAGAGATGTTCAAAACATCAAATACTCGGAAATACATTCTCTGATGTATTAGCACGTCGTGCTCTAAATGAAATGTGCAAACCTCTTGTAGAATGCAGAATGTAACTTTGCAAATCGAATAAATCGTTTTGGAAATCTAATAATGCAGCGAAACTAGAATATATTGCGTTTGTTTGATTTGATTAGGTTTTACACTCATAGGAAAAGAAACATATCTGTACATTAGCCCCAGCACTTTCCCACATGTTAAAATACTCGTGTTATTGGCATAGGTGGTTGTTATTTATTGAACATAAAGCTCTTTGAAGACGTCCTTCAATTTGGTCACGTAATGAATTAAAGTTCTGAAATAAGAACATAAGAAATAGGAGCAGGAGAAGGCCATACGGCCCCTCGAGCCTGCTCCGCCATTTAATATGATCATGGCTGATCCGATCATGGGCTCAGCTCCACTTCCCTGCCCGCTCCCCATAACCCCTTATTCCCTTTTCGTTTAGGAAACTGTCTATTTCTGTCTTAAATTTATTCAATGTCCCAGCTTCCACAGCTCTCTGAGGCAGGAATTCCACAGACTTACAACCCTCAGAGAAGAAATTTCTCCTCATCTCAGTTGTAAATGGGCGGTCCCTTATTCTAAGATTATGCCCTCAAATCGATTATGTCCTAAAATCTCAACAAAGTTCCCAGAAAGCGGGGATGTGGTCTACGCACAACCGCTCTTTCAAAGAGCCAGAACAGGCACAACGGGCCAAATGGCCGCCTCCTGTGCTGCAACAGAAAGCGATCACCTCCGTTCAGTCCGCAAACATGACCCTGAGCTTCTGGTCGTCTGTTATTTTAATTCTCCGGCCCACTCCCACTCTGACCTCGCTGTCCTCGGCCTCCGACATTGTTCTGATGAAGCTCAACAGAAGCTCGAGGGGCAGCACTTCATTTTTCGATTAGGCACCTTACAGCCTTCCTGTCTCAACATTGAGTTCAACACTTTCAGATCATAACCACCACTCTGCTCTTTTTTGGACAGCAGCTGTTGGTAATGATTCTGCTTTGCTATTTACACCTCCTGAGACTCATCTTTTGTTTCCTTACTTAGCTCATTGCTACCCCCTTTTGCTTTGCACCATCATCTTTTGTCATTTAATCTCTCCTCCCTTCCCCCTGATCACAGACCTTCCCTTTTGTTCTTTCCTCCCCTCCCACCTTCCCTTGCCTCTGGACTTGCTTTAAACCTGTTACATCTCTAATAAAAATATAAAATGCTGGAAATACTCAGCAGTTCAGCCGGCATCTGTGGAGAGAGAAAGAGATGTTCTTATAATCCACCCCGCGCTTTCGGTGCAGATTATATTTAAATCGAAGATGGTTATACTCAGTCTCTGTTGCCACTTGCCTGGGCATTTTTTAGTTTCTCTTTCTTTCCTCCTTCCACTAAAATTGGCCTTGTCGGTGCGGCACAGGGCTTTGTATGCACGCATTAAGCTATTACCCGAGTGTGCACAGAACATAGTTTAGTGGAATGTGAGTTGTTTTACAGATAACGGGCTGGATTTTCAGCTTTTTGTGTTTTCGCCCATTATCTGCGCAATTCGCGACGGATACAAAAATTCAGCGCCGGGTTAAAGTTAGCGACAGAGCATGCAACTTTCGCCAAATGAAAGTTCACGAGAAGCATTAGTTCTAACTCTGCCATTAACACCACACAATTTGTGCACCGGAGCCGATTGTTCCGGCGCAAAAAAATTGGCATTCTGCGCATGCGCAAATTTTTTTTTCTTCCCTCGCTTCTAGTCAGCTGTCCGATCGCAAACACTAATGCAGGGCGCAGCCGCGCGCATGCGCAATACAGCCGAGGCTGAATCAGCCATTTTAAAATTGGATTTTGATGATGGAGGACGAGGAATCGAGACAACGTGACAGGTGATTCAGCCAGGAGGCTAACAAATCTCTAGTGAGGGCTGTGGAGAGAAGATGGAGAGTTACATTGTAGGGGTGGATCTAGACCACTGCCATCCATTTTCAAATGCATTTGGAGGCAAATCGCTGAGGAGGTCTCTGCCTCAGACACAGTGGTCAGGAGTGGCACACTGTGCTGAAAGAAGTTCAGTGATCTTTCGAGGGTCATTAGAGTGAATACAATTTTTATTCATGCCCTCCTTCATTACTTCAATTATAAATCTGGCACACTATTTGTTCTCATGCTGTTGCTGTCTCTTAGCACTCTGTGGGTTGCCTCCTAAAATGTATGACATATAGGCAGGCTTAGTTTGGCACCCTATTTGCCATGAATGACGTTATTAAGTTTGCATTCTGAGATCTCATAAGATGTCGCTGCACTTTGAAGTCCTCCTGATGAACAACATGCAACTTCCAAGGCCATTAAACAGAATTGTATTACATTCAGACAGTATGGTATAAGTGCTTTGGTGGCTATCTGTATGTGCCACAAGAGCAGATGGATTCTCTTGTAACCATTTCCATGTTCATCTTTGCAGGCAAAGAAGTCTCATAATTGGCGCGAGCAGGTGCGGACAGGCGGTAGTCCACCTCAGACTCTGCCACTCACGACATCAAGGAGAGAGTGGCAGGCCTCATCGGTGTCACAGGTTGGGCAATGTCATGCAGTGTCTGACACTGGTAGCGCTGATCCTGAGGGTGAGTCCTGCACACTCCCTGGGCTAGGTTGGAGCAATGTCATGCAGTGTCTGTGGACTACGGTTGGGGCAATGTCATGCAGTACCTCTGGGTTAGAGATAATGGAGTAGCGGCAGTCCTGCAAATGAGCCTGTGCTATGCGACCTTCCTCATGTCACCGTGTCCTCTGTAAGAATAAAAGTGTTCAATAATGATAAAATTGATTCTGTGTATATATAAATGTTAAAAAATGAGATTATGCAAAAAAACAGTTTTGAAAGATTCAAAATGGAAGCTCACATACTTCCAGCATGTTCTGTGTGTATATTTTCTTCTGGCTGGACAGAGCTTAAAGATGTGTACTGGAAAGCCATTGACCTAATCAGGGATGGCTGGGCCTTCCAGCAGACACATGAGTGAGGAGAGCCAATAAGGTCCAATCCTGAGACTTTCGGAGGAACAATGGACTTAAGGGATATAAAAACCCAAGCAAAGACTGCTCTGTCTCTCCTTCTCTCCTGGGCACACGGCAAAACACCCGCTCAAAGACCAGCCGAAACAGCAGACCGTGTGTTCAGCCAGCCAGCCAGAGGAAAGTGATGTATATGTTTTTTTTGTGTTGGGAAACGGTGTTGGGGTCTCACTGAGGTGGTGGTGGGTAGCATGCTGCAGGATGGAATTGAGAACACTCGAGTCAAAGGCAGAGTCTCGATTGAGGAGATCTTCGAAGTGCTCCTTCCAGTGGGTCCTGACTGCCTCGGTGTCCTTGATGAGTGTTTCCCCGTTCTTGGCCAACAGTGGGGTGGGGCCTTGGGTGTTTGGCCCGTAGGTGGCCTTGACTGCGATGAAGAATTCTCGCACATCATGGTTGTCAGCCAGCTGCTTTTTCTCCTGTGCTTTTTCCATCCACCACCTGTTCTTTAGGTCCCGAGTTTTTTGTTGGACCTCAGCCTTCAGCCGTTTGTAATGCTGCTTTGCTGCTCCCGCATTGGGTTGTTGTCGATGGCTCAGAAATGCCCTGTGCTTGCGATCTATTAGCTCTTGGATCTCCTGATCATTCTCATCAAACCAGTCCTGGTGTTTCCTGGTTGAGTAACCGAGTGTCTCTTTGCAGGCACTGGTTATGGAGGCCTGGAGGGCAGCCAAGCACTGTGGGCATTCTGCATCTCGGGGTCGTCAAGGCACGCCAGGTTAGCCGTGAGGCACTGGCTGTATAGGACTCTCTTAGCTGGGTCCTTAATTGCTCCAGCATTTACTTTTTTGCAGCACTGCTTCTGCTGCCCCCTCCGCTTTGGGGCCATGTTGATGTTGATGATGGATCGGATTAGGTGGTGGTCCATCCAGCAGTTGTCAGCTCCTGTCATGGCGCGGGTGATGTGCGCATCCTTGCGATCCCTGGCTCGGACGATGACATAGTCGAGCAGGTGCCAGTGTTTGGAGCGAAGGTGTTGCCACGATGCCTTGTATTTGTCCCTCTGGCGGATCAAGGTGCTTGTGATGACAAGTTTGTGCTCTAGACACTTTGTCAGGAGTGGGGTACCCCTGGGGTTGGCTTTCCCTACCCCCTCTGCCAATCACGTCCCCCCCAGAGGTCTGTGTCCTTGCCAACCCTGGCATTGAAGTCACCGAGGAGGATCAGTTTGTCGCCCGCAGGGATGCAGGACAGGGATTTTTCGAGGTTGTTGTAAAAACCCTCTTTGGCCTCATCTGTTGCATCGAGTGTCGGGGCGTACGCACTGATGACTGTGGCGCACTGGTTCCGGGATAGGATGTCGAAGACTCATGAGACATTCGTTAACCCCGCGGGGGGAGTCTTTGAGGCGTTCAACCAGCTCGTTTTTGATGGCGAAACCCTTGGCGGTAGGTGATCCGAGGCCTGGTTAGGTTCAGGGTGGGAGGGCAGGGGGGGTCACAGACATGGAATTCACCATGTGTTTGAGGTGGAGAAGAGGCCAGGTCGCCATTGGGGAAGGAGAGCTCCGGTCGTCGCTGAAGGAGGAGGGGAGGCCAGTCGCCGACGTGGGAGAGGGGGACCTGGTCGTCATTGAGGAGGAAGTCGTCTGTCGCCATGGGAGGTCCAACCGTCGTTGAGGAGGCCCAGGCTCTGTCATGGAGGAGAGGCCCATCTGCCGCCGCTGGAGGTGTTCCGATCGCTGCTGGAGGGTGTGGAGGTGGAGGCCCGATAGCCAGGTCCAGGTTGAGGGCGCTGCCTCTGGAGGTCATCGGAGGTTGCCGGATGTCGTCGGAGGTCGCCGGGGATGTCGCTGGCCACTGGAGGTTGCCAGAGGTCGCTGGGGGATGGTGGAGGTCGCCGGGGGACGTCGTTGGTTGCCGGAGGTTGTCGGAGGTCGCCGGGGATCGTCGATGGATGATGTGGTGGGAAGCCTGCGGTAGGCTCGGATGGCCTGAACTTGTGGGACTTGCCGGAGGTCGTCGGGGGTTTCCAGAAGTTGTCGGAGGTTGTCGATGGGTGATGTGGTAGGAAGCCTGAGGTAAGCCTGAATGGCCCAAACTCGTGGGACTCGCAGTGTTGGGACTAGGGTAAAAGATAACGGCTTGGGTTTACATGCTTAGACCCCCTATTAGGGTCTATTTGGTTAGGGGAGTTTTAGACACCAGGTGGTGGGGAGGTTGGGGGGTGAAAAGTTGCTGAGAGCTGGTGGGAGTTGTTTGGAGCAGGGGAGCTCTGTAGGGACCTACCACCCCGGCGGCCATCTTTACTTTAACACCTCAGTGATTCCCCAACACTGCACGATGTAGAAAAAGCCATCAGACAGCTTAAAATCAACAAGGCTACGGGTGCAGACGGAATTCCTGCTGAGGCATTGAAGTATGGCGGAGAGGCATTGCTGGTGCGAATACTCGACCTCGTCTCTCTCATCTGGAGGGAGGAGAGCATGCCGGGGGATCTCAGAGTTGCAGGAAATGTGACCATCTTTAAAAAAAGGGGACAAGTCTGACTGCGGCAACAACAGAGGAATCTCCCTGCTATCAGCCACTGGGAAAGTTGTCGCTCCTCAACCGTCTTCTTCCCGTGGCTGAGGAGCTCCTCCTGGAGTTGCAGTGCGGATTTCGTCCCCGACGGGGCACAACGGACATGATCTTTGCAGCACGACAGCTGCAAGAAAAATGTAGAAAGCAGCGCCAGCCCTTATACATGGTCTTCTTCGACCTTACAAAGGCTTTTGACACTGTCAGCAGTGAGGGTCTATGGAACGTCCTCCTCCGTTTCGGATGCCCCCAAAAGTTCTTCACCATCCTCCACCTTCTCCCGACGACATGCAAGCCGTGATCTTTACCAACGGATCCATCACAGACCCAATCCACGTCCGGACTGGGGTCAAACAGGGCTGCGTCATTCCCCCAACTCTCTTCTCAATCTTTCTCATCGTCATGCTCCACCTCACAGTCAACAAGCTCCCCGCTGGAGTGGAACTAAACTACAGAACCAGTGGGAACCTGTTCAACCTGCGCCATATCCAGGCAGATCCAAGACCACCCCAACCTCTGTCGTCGAGCTACAGTACGCGGACGACTCCTGCGTCTGCGCAAATACAGAGGCTGCACTCCAGGACATAGTCGACGTATTTACTGAAGCATGGGCCTCACGCTAAACATCCGTAAGACAGAGGTCCTCCACCAGCCTGTGCTCACCGCACAGCACTGCCCCCAAGTCATCAAGATCCACGGCGTGGCCCTGGACACCGTGGACCACTTCCCATATCTCGGGAGCCTCCTATCAACAAGAGCAGGCATCGACGACGAGATCCCAACACTACCTCCAGTGCGCCAATGCAGCCTTCTGTCACCTGAGGAAAACAGTGTTTGAAGACTAGGCCCTCAAAACTGCCACCAAGCTCATGGTCTACACGGCTGTAGTAATACCTGCTCTCCTGTATGGCTCAGAGTCATGGACCATGTACAGTAGACACCTCAAGTTGCTGGAGAAATATCACCAACGGTGTCTCTGCAAGATCCTACAAATCCCCTGGGAGGACAGGTGCACCAACATCAGCGTCCTCATTCAGACTAACATCCCCAGCATTGAAGCACTGACCACACTCGATTAGCTCCGCTGGGCAGGCCACATAGTCTGAATGCCAGACACGAGACTCCCAAAGCAAGTGCTCTACTCGGAGCTCCTTCACGGCAAATGAGCCAAAAGTGGGCAGTGGAAACGCTACAAGGACACCCTCAATGCCTCCCTGATAAAGTGCAACATCCCCACTGACACCTGGGGATACCTGGCCCAAGACCGGCCTAAGTGGAGGAAGTGCATCCGAGAGGGCGCTGAGCACCTCGAGTCTCAACGCCGAGAGCATGCAGAAATCAAGCGCAGGCAGCGGAAAGAGCGTGCGGCAAACCAGTTCCATCCACCCCTTCCCTCAACGACTATCTGTCCCACCTGTGACAGAGTCTGTGGCTCTCGTATTGGACTGTACAGCCACCAAAGAACTCACTTCAGGAGTGGAAGCAAGTCTTCCTCGATTCTGAGAGACTGCCTATGATGATGATGATATGTTTTTAGAAATCATTATTGTAACATTGTATCTGTTGTAACTAATAACTGACGACTGCTGATAAATGTGCGTGTGTGTGTGCATGTGTTTAATAAACTGTTCCGAATTGTTTTAAAAGAATCAGTCTCGCTGTCAATATACTGCCAGAGATTTAGAAATTTTACACCTCTCCCCTGCCGCTAACCACTTGTCTGTTGCTTTCTATTTCCAGATGACCAGCCACAGCCGCAGCATCCCTCAAGGCAACTCTCCACGTCAGGCCATCGTGTGGAGGAGGAGGAAGAAGAGAACGAGTTTACCGATCAGCCGACTTCGGCACAGATGCAATCCATTTCTCTTTTACCACCGGCACTCACCCTCATCTGAGGACAACGACATAACTTTCTTGTGGGTTTGACAACTCCGAGGCTCCTGGGACTATTGGCGTGCAGCAACGCAGTTCTGGGTCGAATCCCATATGCCATCTCTCCGGAGGGTGAGTCGGCAAAGTCGGTCTGCTGACAGACAGGCAGACGTGGAACTGGACATGGTGGGAATGTCCAGGGAGAGCATCCAGGTCAGCCGTCAGCTCCTTGATGTCTTGGGTCGGATTCCCGCGACCATCGAGAGTCTCATTGTGACCATTACGGAGGTAGGGTCGCAGATTGTCGGTGCGTGCTGTGAAACCTGCGAGGCCATCGGTGCCCACACGAGGCGAGTGGCCTCCAGCCGTGACACTGGAGTCCCGGAGAATGTGACGCGAAGCCTTGCAGAATATGGCGCATCACAGGGACAAGCTCTGCTTCAGCTTGGGCAGGTGATGCAGTCCAAAAACCTTCCCGCCATACTCTCTGCGTTCCCCAGTGTCACACCCAAACCCAAACTACCTGAGACTGTCGACACCAATGAAGAGGATCTCTAGTCAGAAGCCGGGCCTTCCACCCCACGAGCTGGTCCAGTGTGTCCCAAGGCAGCGTCTCCATTGTCTCTCCCTCCAACACAGCAGCGCTCTGACAACGTTGCTGCACGCCATCTTGGTATCACCAGTGGTAAAGAATAGTGGGGCAGGCATTGCTGCATTATGTTGTTGATGCTGGATGCATCCTATGTTTTATGTTTTATTATTATATTCTGATTTATGTTGTTCATAATATTGTTGAATGCTGCTAATTTATGTTATTTTATTAAAGTTTCACAATTAAATTTAAAAAGTTGCCAAAGTTTACAATGTTTAACAAATTATTTTGTTCACCTTAACCATTCTTGTCTAGTGTCTCATTTGCAGAATAAGAGGGGGAATAGTCAACATGGTGAGATAGAGTGGCTACACAACGGTCAAATGTGGCGTTCATTCTTCAAGCAAAGCGTTCAATTATGAGCTGCCGATGCAAGGCTTTTGCAGTGGCGAAATTTCCATGATGCCTCCCCTGTGGTTGTGGTGGTGGTGATGGCAAGGGTTCCTCGCCAGGCTCCTCTTCCTCGTCTTCCTCCTTTTCCTCTTCCTCCCGCCCATCCCCCCTCCCCCCACCCTCTCTCCTGAGGTGGTCCTGCAATCCCCATTGGCAAATCCTGACCCTTCATGATGGCCAAGTTGTGTAGCATGCAGCTGTGGAAATATGCAGGCTATGGCCAACATAAAATGGAAAGACCCCCGAGAGTAAGGTTAAGGTGCCTTGAACATAAAATGAATTACCAACTGAAATTTGATTAGTCATGCTTCCTTAGCATTGCCAGTAACTAGAATATACTAATCAACAGGGTACCGACAAAATGTAATCAATGGGACAGAATATACTAATCAACAGGGTACAGACAAAATGTAATCAATGGGACAGAATATACTAATCAACAGGGTACAGACAAAATGTAATCAATGGGACAGAATATACTAATCAACAGGGTACAGACAAAATGTAATCAAGGAAATGGGACAGATTGTAACTAGAATAACCCAATCACCAGGGCACAGACTAATGTGTAGTCAAAGGAGATAGGCCAGATTATAGAATAGTATAAACCAGAAGGGGAAACCCCACCTAGGCAGCGAGAACCTAGGAGCAACACTCGGCAGAAGTAGGCACCAGGGAAGAGACCCTTGACGGAACAGAGTTAGGACGGGACTGATCATCCAGGGACCTATTTGGTAACTATAAAGTATAAGTCGTGAGTCTTGTACTTCTTCTGTATTAAACAAACATTAATGGTACCGCCATTGTCTAGTGTGTCATTTGGAATTTAACTCAAGAACCGTCGCAGGCAACTACTAGCAACACAACTACACAACTAGCGAAATTGTCGTTCGAGCAACAGTGACAACCCAGATGGGACGCTTCTGAGTTAAATTAAATAAATAGGAAAGACATAGGAGAAATGGCAGAAAAAGGTGGAATCTCCCAGTCGTGGGAAGAGCAGTTTAACCAGAACCTGATCGAAAATATCAGGGGATGGCTTGAAACAATGAGCTCTCCCGGATTTCCCGGAGGGGACTCATTCTTCGACAAAACTAAAAAAGAAAAGAGGGAGTCTAACTGTTTTAATGGCAGCGTGATATGTAGAATTACTGAAGCAGAGAGACCTCAACAAAACTTTACAAAACCAATGTGAGCATGAAAAATCAGGACGTCAGACAGACGTAGGAAAATTGTCAGACGAAGTTAAGGAATTGAGGCTCAAATTAGCGGAGCAGGCCAATCAAATTGAGACTCTCCAAAATGATAAAAATCTCCATTTGTTGCATCTGGCCTCTAGTATGACTATGGCAGATAATGGCAAGCAAAATGAGGAGAAAATGTAGCAAAAGTGCACAGAGGCTCAAAACCAAGTACAGGCAACTCTCGATTATCTGGGTCCCTCGGGGATTGGGCTATGCTGGGTAAATGATTTCTCCGTTAGAGCGATTGACATTATAAAGTTAAAACCCAATGCCTTCCCAGGCTGAAAGGACTCTGATGTCAGCGGCCCGATGTCTTCTCGGGCCGAAATTTTAAATCCCGTTACAATGGTTTCCCGTTTGATCCATGTGCGGATAATCGAGAGTTGCCTGTAGATGATTTAGAAAACAAATGTCGCAAATTAGCAGCCGGTCTTAGGTGCCTTCAAACGACTCACATAACCAATAGGAAAAACAGAGCAGCCCATACCCAGTACAAGAAAACTATCAAAGAATTAGAAAGCCAATTGATCGAGCAGTGTTATGCATGCTTTTGGGGAAGACGGCCCTCAAGTGCTCCAACAAAATAGGGAGGACCAGGGAGGGGCATGTGAATATGATCCCCGCAGCGGTGATTATAAATCAGATACGGACCGCTGGGAGTATTGTCCACCCCCACAGGCACCTGGCCATGACCCACCCCCGTACCCAGGACCCCCGAGGAGCGATCCTATCCCCGTGCACCCCGTAACTACTACCCGTACTCCTGGAGCAGATGCCAATGCACCCTCCACATACATAACCCCTTTTCTCCATAACCCAGTTGAAGGATTTAGCTAAGGAAGTGACCCTGTTCGACAGGAAGAACTATCACTTATGGAGAGCAGCTGTAGACCAGACCACAGTAACGGGTGGTTTAGACGAAGTAGAGACGGTTAAATTTATACCCCTATGTATGGGGTCCATTATTTTCGGAGCTCTCCGCCGAGAACAACAGCGAGGCGCAGGCACCCTAACTGACATGTGGATAGTCGTGGAGGCAGCCGCTGGAGTAGACAGAAAAAACCCAGCAGACGAAATGGCCCAATTTAAACAGGGAGACCAGGAACACCCTGTCGCCTATGCAGGAAGATTGTGGGTTGTATTTAAAACCGTCTTTGGGCAGGTTTAGATAGAACAGCCTTGGCAGATGCCCTAAGTTCACAGTGGCGGAAAAGCTTATGTTCCCATACCAGTACTCATGGTAAAGCATCAGGAAAGCATTTTGAAGCCTCTGACGAGACCCACACAGAAGCATGGATCATTAGGCACATGACTAGTGCATGGAGAGATTACCAGGAAAGCCCCAAACCCACAGTCCAAAAGGAACGAGTGCATGCATATCAGACAGCCCCTGGACATGGGCACGGTCAGGAACAATGGAAAGTAGAAGGACCACGTAATCCCGGCCCCTATAACCCCGGTCCAAGGAATTCTTCTAGACCCTCCCGAGGGCCATGTTATAACTGTGGAGAAACTGGGCACTGGCAGAGTCAGTGTTGCAAGCCCAGGGCCACCCCCACTCTAATCAAAGGGGAGGAACGGGTAGAATGAACCCGTACCACAAACAAGATTATTACTATTGAAGGGGTCCGACCTCGGAAGTTATGTGTGAGGTAGAGTATGATAACCATAGACGCCCGACTGTTTTAGGTACCGTCGGAGGTCGCGATACCACATTTTTATGGGACACGGCAGGATCTAGAACCTGCCTCAGTAGTAAACACCAATTCACACTCAACGAAATGAGTGACCAGAAAGTCTTACTTAGTGGCTTTACTGGCCATAGCCTAGTGGCAACATTCACTAAGCCATTAGAGATAGGATTGGGACATTATTTCTTTCGACATTCATGCCTATCCACTCCACCGGTCATGGGAGAGACAGATATTATAGGAATTGATTTTATGAGAATTTATAATTTAGCCTATGACCCGGCCAATAGACGTATATGGAAAATGTCAGACTTAATTCAGCAATTCGAGATACCCACCGGAAAGTATGATGAGCGGGTGTGTTGCATTAAAACTTTCACTTTTAACCCTTCAGAGATGACCCCCTCCCCCGAACTACAGGAAATTCTCATTCAGAATGTGCATGCTTTTGCTCCCCATAAACATGAGTGCGGTAAAATGAATACTGAAGTCTTAGTTACGGGACCCGACCCGCCCCCTCAACGACAGTATAGGATCCCAGCAGCCGCCCAGGGTGATGTAGACAGTATTATACACAGTTTGTTAGAACAAGGAGTCCTATGACCCCTTGCATCTGTTAACAATTCTCCTGTCTGGCAGGTACAAAAACCAGATAAGTCGTGGCGAATGACTATAGATTATAGAGCCCTTAACAGGACGACCCCGCCATCCGCAGTCACCATGGCTACCGCGCCTGATGTCATTACCCAGTTATCCCCGGCTGTGAATTTTTTTCAGAATTGGACATTAATAATGGATTTTGGTCCATCCCCTTGGCGAAGGAATGTCAATACAAGTTTGCTTTCACCCACGGGGACCAACAGTATACCTGGACCCGATTGCCTCAAGGCTTTCATAACAGCCCTTCCATTTTGTCCAACATCTTAACCCGCAGCTTTAAGGGTTTTTTGCTCTATGTAGATGATATACTTTTAGAAACAGACACACTGGGACAACACGCCAAGTTATTAGACAAGTTGCTGTGCGCCTGTTTCAATATTGAAATTAAGTTAAACCCAAAGAAAGCTCAGATAGGAAAGTCCTCAGTGCATTACCTCAGAATGACCATCACCCACGGCTTGAGAGAAGTGAACTTGCAAAGGAAGGAGGAGGCCTCAAGCCTCCTCGTCCCGTCAGACGTACCCTCACTCCATTCCTTCTTCGGTATTACTAGCTACTGCCATGACCACATAGAAGCCTACTCTCTAATAGCAAAACCCCTGCACAAACTGCTCAAAATGGATTTCAGTGGACGTGGGGTGACCCAGAACAGCACGTGGTCCAAGTAATTAAATAGGCCCTTGTAACCACCTCCTCCCTACTTAAAGCTAACCCGTCCCTACCCTTTTATTTAGAGACAGCCGCCGATAACACAGGCCTCTCGAGGGTATTGTTATAGCACTATCATGACAAACTCCAATCCGTAGCTTATGTCTCACGTGTCATAACATCAGTGGAAGCAACTTTCCAGCCCTGTGAGAAGAAGCTTCTCAGTGTCTTTTGGGCAGTACATAAATTCTCCCCCATAATTGGACTTAGTCCCCTTATTATCTTAATGCCACGCACCCCCATCAAAATGCTGATGGACGGAAATCTCAAGTAAGGCTCAGTCAGTTCCCAGCAAATCACACGATGGACCCTCCTTCTCCAAGGACGGGACATTACAGTCCAGTCCCAACCCAAGACTACTAATCTAGCTCACAACATGTTGTACCCCGGCGACCCACATCAGTGCGAGAATCTGACTTCAGGTACCTTAGATGGTCCCTTTCAGTCAGAAAGGGAGGGAGGAAGAGACAATAGTCAAGAAGTCGAATTTAAAACTCACGTTTACATGGACGGCTCTTCCGCAATTATAAACGGGCGGCAGAGCACAGGATTCTCAGAAATAAAAATGACCTCAGACGGCAAACAGGCTTTAGAACAGACGCCACTTAAATTAGAAGGCAATAAAGGAACTCAAATTATAGAACTAAGTGCGATCGCCTATGTAGTCATGTACCCAGAAGACTACCCGACGCCTGTTCAAATTTATTCCGACAGCAGTTACACATGTAACAGTCTGACTGACTTCTTGCCCATCTGGCAAGCTAGAGGTTTCACCTCCGCAGATGGAAAACCGCTAGCTACAGCCCCACTTTTGAAAGTAATTTTTGATACAGCCACCTCAAACCAAGGTCCATACGTCATACTAGACAGGGCAAGGGCCCTTGGATTCAACTTCAGATAGACTACATAGGACCTTTACCCATCTGTCCCAGTCTTAAGAAATACATCCTAGTAGTGGTGGACGTTTTCTCCAAATGGATCGAAGCATTTCCAACAAACAATAATTCGGCTGCCACAACCGCAAAAATACTTATGGAAGAAGTGTTCTCCAGATGGGGATTGCCGGAGGGCATCGATTCTGACCAGGGAACACATTTATGCAGCAGGTCATGCAATTGGCAGGGGTAAAACAGAAACTCCATATCGCCTACCACCCGGAATCAAGCGGAGTGGTAGAGCGCATGAATCGGACATTAAAAACAATGTTATGAAAATTAGTACAGCAGAACCACAGGTCCTGGAACAAGGTCCTCCTTTATGCATTAATGGCCACCTGAAACACACTGGTAGCCTCTACAGGCTATTCACCCCACGAGCTAATGGCCGGAAGAGTGTCCAAGCCTTCATGGGATTAGATTTGAACGAGATCCAGAAAAGTTCCCTGTCCTCAGAGAAATACATGTCAAACTTGATCAAGTAGTTGGAAGCTGCTAGAATGGCTGCCAAAGTGAAATTGGGAAACAAACATCAACCAAGTAAGGCCTACTTTGAGGGGAAGGTACACCCATGGGAACTAAAAATTGGAGACCAAGTAATGGTAAAAATCCAGAAGGAAGGAACTTTCCTTGCCCCTAAATATGCCGGACCATTTAGTATAATGGAAAAGACTAGTACCTCAGTATTCAAGGCCATGGATGGCCAAGGGAAGTATTGTGTTCCAAACACAGATGAGACTGCACACAGGGAGGTTAAAGTAACAGTGACCTCAGTCTTTATCAAGACACTCAGAGTGAGGAACAGGCCTCAGGGGCCGGCTTATATAGAGTGCTCCCAAGGGATGCTGGGATCCCTTGGGACTTCAGGGGATGCGCTCCCTGGTGGCGGAACATGGGAGTGCATGCTTTACAGACACACAACATCACTCCCCCCCGACAAAGTCAAAGTGAAAACTATTTACACGGTGAGGCGGTCGGGAGCCTTTCTTTTCCTGGTGGACCGCCTCGTTACAAATGTCTGTTCTGGTGTGTTGGCTGTGCCCTCGCTGGGCTGGCATGTTGTTGATCCTGCAGGGCTGCTGGGTGAGCCTGGCCTTGCTCGGCTGTTGGGCGTGATGGGTTCAATTTACTGGTCCGGGGTGGTGTCGTTGATCCTTTGGGTGTGTGTTGTGGGCTCGAAAAAGGTGGTGTCTGTTGTGGGTTGTTCAGGGCAGTCTGTGAACCGCAGCCTCGTTTGGTCCAGGTGCTTTCTGCAAATTTGTCCATTGTCTAGTTTGACTACAAACACCCTACTCCCTTCTTCAGCTATCACCGTGCCCGCGATCCACTTGGGACCATGTCCATAGTTTAGCACATACACAGGGTTATTCAGATCAATTTACCGTGACACAGTGGCGCGACCATCGTTTACATTTTGTTGTTGCCGCCTGTTCTCTACCTGATCATGCAGGTTGGGGTGAACCAGCGAGAGTCTGGTTTTATGTGTCCTTTTCATGAGTAGCTCAGCCGGGGGCACCCCTGTGAGCGAGTGGGGTCTCGTGCGGTAGCTGAGCAGTACTCGGGACAGGCGGGTTTGGAGTGAGCCTTCTGTGACTCGTTTAAGGCTCTGTTTGATTGTTTGTACTGCCCGCTCTGCCTGCCCATTGGAGGCTGGTTTAAACGGGGCCAAGGTGACATGTTTGTTCCCATTGCGGGTCATGAATTCTTTAAATTCGGCACTGGTGAAACATGGCCCGTTGTCACTGACCAGTATGTCAGGCAGGCCGTGGGTGGCAAACATGGCCCTCAGGCTTTCAATCGTGGTGGTGGCGGTGCTTCCCAATATTATTTCACATTCAATCCATTTTGAAAAGGCATCCACCACTACCAGGAAAATTTTACCGAGAAACAGGCCCGCATAGTCGACATGGATCCTCGACCATGGTCTGGAGGGCCAGGACCACAAACTTAGTGGTGCCTCTCTGGGTGCATTGCTCAATTGAGCACACACGCTGCATTGCTGCACACAGCACTCTAAGTCAGAGTCGATACCGGGCCACCACACGTGGGATCTGGCTATCGCTTTCATCATTACTATACCCGGGTGTGTGCTGTGGAGATCCGAGATGAGCGTCTCCCTGCGCTTTTTGGTAGCACTATGTGATTACCCCACAACAGGCAGTCTGCCTGAATGGACAGCTCATCCTTTCGCTGTTGGAACAGCTTGATTAGCTCTTGCATTTCAACGGGGATGCTGGCCCAGCTCCCATGCAGTACACAGTTTTTTACTAGGGACAGCAGAGGATCTTGGCTGGTCCAAGTCCTAATCTGGCGGGCTGGGACAGGTGATTTATCATTTTCAAACGCTTCCATGACCATCAACAAGTCTGCGGGCTGCGCACCATCAACAAGCCTGTAGGCTGCGCCATTTCCACCCCCGTGGTGGGCAATGGTAGCCGACTGAGAGCATCTGCACAGTTCTCGGTGCCTAGCCTGTGGCGGATGGTATAGTTATACTCTGATAGCGTGAGTGCCCACCTCTGTATGCCTGCTGAGGCATTAGTATTTATCCCCTTGTTTTCAGCAAACAAGGATATGAGGGGCTTGTGATCGGTTTCCAGCTCGAATTTGAGGCCAAACAGATACTGATGCATTTTCTTTACCCTGAACACACACACTAATGCCTCTTTCTCAATCATGCTGTCGGCCCTCTTGGCCTTAGACAAGCTCCTGGAGGCATAGGTGACAGGTTGCAACTTCCCCGCAATGTTGGCTTGTTGTAATACACACCCGACTCCGTACGACGACGCATCACGTGCTAGCACAAGTCTTTTACACGGGTTATACAATACAAGTAGCTTGTTGGAGCATAAAATGTTTCTGGCTTTCTCAAAAGCAATTACTTGTTTTTTTTCCCCATACCCAGTTCTCACCTTTACGCAATAACACATGTCGGGGCTTAACCCCGGTAGGAAGTTACCAAAATAGTTGAGGAGTCCCAGGAAGGACCGCAGCTCCGTGACGTTGTGTGGCCTGGGCACGTTCCTGATAGCCTCTGTCTTGCTGCCTGTGGGCCGAATGCCATCCGCCGCGATCTTTCTCCCTAAAAACTGCACTTCTGTTGCCATGAAGACGCATTTCGACCTCTTCAGCCGCAGCCCTACGCGATCCAGTCGCTGGAGGACCTCCTCCAGGTTTGTAGGTGCTCGACGGTGTCCAGACCCCTGACCAATATGTCGTCCTGAAAAACCACTGTGCATGGTACCGACTTGAGTAGGCTCTCCATGTTTCTCTGGAAGATCGCTGCAGCCGACCGAATTCCAAACGGGCATCTGTTGTAGATGAACAGTCCCTTGTGCGTGTTGATGCAGGTGAGGCCCTTCGAAGACTCCTCCAGCTCCTGCGTCATGTAGGCCGAAGTCAGGTCGAGCTTGGTGAACGTCCTGCTTCCTGACAGTGTCGCAAATAGGTCATCTGCCTTAGGTAGCGGGTATTAGTCCTGTAGCAAGAAACAATTAATAGTTACTTTATAATCGCCGCAAATCCTGACCGTGCCATCACTTTTGAGTACTGGAACAATCGGGCTGGCCCACACGCTGAATTCCACTGGGGAGATGATGCCCTCGTGTTGCAGCCTGTCCAGCTTGATTTCCACTCTCTCCTTCATCATGTGAGGTACCGCTCGTGCCTTGTGGTGAATGGGTCGTGCCTCTGGGACCAAGTGGATCCGCACCTTCGCCCCGGGAAAGTTTCCAATGCCTGGCTCAAAAAGGGAATGAAATTTGTTCAGAACCTGGGTACATGAAGCCTCATCGACATGTGATAGCGCTTGGATGTCATCCCAGTTCCAGCGGATTTTGCCCAGCCAGCTCCTTCCAAGCAGTGTGGGGCCATCACCCGTGACAATCCAGAGTGGCAGTTCATGCACCATGCCCTCGTAGGTGACCTTGACCATAGCGCTGCCCAGGACAGTGATGAGCTCTTTGTTTCGTGTGGATGGGGCTCAGGGCTGGTCTCAGTGCCTTGTTGCATCACAGTCTCTCAAACATCTTTTTACTCATGATTGATTGGCTAGCACCAGTGTCCAGTTCCATGGCTACAGGTAAACCATTCAATTTTACATTTAGCATTATAGGTGGACATTTCGTCGAAAATGTGTGCACTCCGTGTACTTCAGCATCTGCCTCCTCTCTCTGATGCTTGAAATTGCTTTGATCCACCATGGACCGATCTTCCTCTGTCACGTGATGGTTAGTAGGTTTTGCAGAGCTTGCAGCTCGTCTGCAAGCTCATTGGAGGTGCCCCATTGTTCCACAGCTCTTGCAAACATACCCTTTGAAGTGGCATGAATAGGCTGAATGGAAGCCTCCACAACGCCAACAAAGTGTGAATTGCCTTGGATTCATCCATTGTTGCCGACTCTGAGTCATTTTGGTCACCTGAGGCCTGCTGGCAGTTGCAGACTCGTGGTCTCTGCCCTGCACATTTCTGCTCGCAAACACAGTTCCAGTTAATTTATGAACATTGCTAGCACTTGTGTGCTGAGAGATTTGTTTGGTGTTATCACTGGTGGACATAAACGCCTGTGCTATCGCAATGGCCTTACTGAGGGTCGGTGTCTCTACAGTCAAAAGTTTTCGTAGGATGGTCTCGTGGCCAATGCCCAGGAGAAAAAAGTCTCTGAGCATCTGTTCCAGGTAGCCATCAAACTCACATTGTCCTGCAAGTGGACTTAGCTCGGCGACGTAGCTCGCCACTTCCTGACCTTCAGATCGCTGGCACGTGTAGAACCGATACCTCACCATCAGCACGCTCTCCCTCGGGTTAAGATGCTCCCAAACCAGTGTACACTGCTCCTCATAACGACTTATCTGTGGGTTTCACCGGAGCCAGAAGATTCTTCATGAGGCTGTAGGTCGGTGCCCCGCACCCTGTGAGGAGGACCGCTCTCCATTTTGCAGCGCTTCCTTCTCCGTCCAGCTCGTTGGCTACAAAGTACTGGACTAGCCGTTCGACATAGGCATCCCAGTCCTTACCCTCCGAGAACTTCTCCAGGATGCCCACAGTTTGCTGCATCTTTGCATTGGATTCGTATACTCGTCGCAGTTATTGTGTTCCTAACACAGATGAGACTGCACACAGGGAGGTTAAAGTAACGGTGACCTCAGTCTTTATCAAGACACTCCAGAGTGAGGAACAGGCCTTAGGGGTCGGCTTATATAGAGTGCTCCCAAGGGATGCTGGGATCCCTTGGGACTTCAGGCGATGCGCTCCCTGGTGGCGGAACATGCGAGTGCATGCTTTACAGATACACAACAGGAAGTATAAGTGGCACCACCTTAACCAGCGAAAACCTTTTGGCAAAATAAACAGCTACATGTACGACATCATGTTAGATTCAGAAGAGACAGGGCTCACCCCACCCAACCCAGCAGCTAACCCGATCCCAGCCCAAGGTATAATACCCATCTTGCCGCCTATCCAAAATTTAGAGGCCGCAAGTAGTTCAGAGGAAGCCACCAAAAAGGAAGGTAATGAGTCAGAAGATGACCAGGTTGCCGCCCTAGGGACACCTGACGAAGCTCGTGCCCCCAATGATGAGACGGCACCAAGTCCAACAGACGGTTTGTCACAGAGTTTCGAAGCTATGAGTCTCACATCTCGAGTCACCCCCCCACCCCCCAGCCAGGAAAAGGAAACGAGGACGACGGTTCCCAGAGAGAGAAAGTAACGCAGTCGCGTGGACTAGAAATGATCCAATACCTTTGCCTGGATTTGCCCCGGGTTCGAGGAGATTGAGAAGACCTACTCCATAAGGAGAGCAACTGATACTGTGTTTTATTATCCTACAGGGTGGACATATATGCCAAAAGTAATCCCATATCCTGAATCAGAACATTTTCGGGACCTACCTAACCAATGGAGTAATCAGCTGAAATATGGACTAATGATTTTGTGTTTTGTGTGTTTGTTTATTACTGTCATTTGCATTGTAATATATAATTGTGTAAGTGGGTGTCAGGAGTCAGAGGGAGGAGACGGAGAATCCCTTACGAGATATTCATAAGGGGGTAACCGTGGAGAGACTAATTTTGGTAATCATCTTCGCTGTGGCAATGGTCAATACCTTGGGATGTAGTAGTAACGTCTCTGTACTCAACATAACCAGCAATCCTCAGACCAACACAATGCCAACTGTTCATGCGAAAATCAGGGTAAAATAATAGTGCGTCGGGGACAATCTCCCACCACCATGACGATAGCCCTGACCACCATCGGGATCCCATCAACCCCCGCCTCCCCCCTCGCCCCCACTACCGAAACTCCCTATAAGTGGGAATGTCCATATATTAAACTAGGACCAAAGGGAGGTGTTGCGTTATGAGAAACTAATCAGGTTGTGTATGACAATGTACAGTATGAGTTGATACCTGTTGTACTTAACATAAGTAATATTCAGTTACCCAACTGGTGCCCAGACAATTTAAGGAAATTGTATCAGGACCTGACTTCACTACTGTTGAGACAATAAATAGGACCAAATAAGATGGAAAGTAAGAGTCGGCGGAAAAGAAGCATTGCAAATGACATAGGTACAGCGTACGGGGCAGGAATGGCCATAGTCAACACCTTAGATATTACTAATCTGACCGCTGATAAAGGGATTGACCGGACAAATAAAGCAGGTTTTAAATAGTTTAAATAATAATCAGAGACAGGTAGCAGAGGCAGGAAAGATGATGGTAAGCTGGAGAGAAGAATGGTCACCGTATTCAAAAGTCACGCTCAGACTATCAACCAATTAATCAATGTTGCCAAGAAAGCAGAGAACCAAATTCAGGCGCAAGTTTTGTGTAGTATTTATGGAAACTGGATGATAGAACAATTATGGGAAAACCTGCAGGAAGCCAATAAGGGTAAAGTCCCCACCTGGATCAACAATACCCAAATTCAGAATCTGACCTCGAACAAGGAAAACCATCCTCGAGATAGATGCCAGCTGTGAGAACACTGCAAGGTGTGGTTCAAAGAGGAATGCGCCGGACCAACAGGAACACCAGCGTTTGGAATAATATTGGGGATACCAGTATTCAATAATCAGACTGGTATGACTCTGTTTGACGTAAGGAATGTCGGAACCATATAAGGCGGAGTATGGGTAGGCCTGACCAATATGAAACCATATGCGGTAAATCTACCTACGGAAATGACTGAGACCAGTCTGCACCAATGCAGCCGAACTACCCAGACTGTGCTCTGCCCATACAAGATCTATCCTACCAATGAGGCCCAGTGTGGTTTCGAGAACAGCACTTTCAAGAACTGTACTCTGACCATGTTGAATGTGAAGGCCCAAACATTCGTCAGGAGTGCCTATTTGGGAAATGGGACTTATTGTTTCACTGCTACCGAAAGGACCTACCATTACGGAACACAAATTTGCCCGATACCCAATCCAAGCTTCTGCACTCACCCATTGATACCTATGAGAATTGGAAACGAAGAAATTATTAATATCGAAAGAAGAGGACACGTCAATATCATAGTACAAAAAACCTTGAAAACCCAGCTGGAAACTTATTTCGCCAGAAGTGACATCAACATCCGCTTACAAAAGGAACACCTAATGGAAATCACATAAATTAGATTTGGTGTACAGAATTTAAGAAAAGGTGGAAATAAATACTAGAGACATTGAAGCTGAAATCACCCAACTTAAGATCGACACGGTGGGACGAGATTTGGAATTGGAGAGCAAATGTGAATATCCATCCCTGGATCAGACTTTTCTCTCATCTTACGGTCATCTTGATAGCAATAACTTTCCTAGCATTGATAATAATGGTCGCATATGGTCGCATATATGTAGATTGGAGTTACAACTGGGATGTGTACAAGTAGGGACAGCGTTATGAAATAGACAAAGCGGACCCCGTATCGAAGCCAAACCTCTACAGTGATCAATGATAATGATTGATCAAAGGGAGGAATGTGGAAATATGCAGGCTATGGCAACATAAAATGAATTACCAATTGAAATTTGATTAGTCATGCTTCCTTAGCATTGCCAGTAACTAGAATATACTAATCAACAGGGTACAGACAAAATGTAATCAATGGGACAGAATATACAAATCAACAGGGTACAGACAAAATGTAATCAAGGAAATGGGACAGATTGTAAGTAGAATAACCAATCACCAGGGCACAAACAAATGTGTAGTCAAAGGAGATAGGCCAGATTATAGAATAGTATAAACCAGGAGGGGAAACCCCACCTAGGCAGCGAGAACCTAGGAGCAACACTCGGCAGAAGTAGGCACCAGGGAAGAGACCCTTGACGGAACAGAGTTAGGACGGGACTGATCATCCAGGGACCTATTGGGTAACTATAAAGTATAAGTGGTGAGTCTTGTACTTCTTCCGTATTAAACAAACATTAATGGTACCGCCATTGTCGAGTGTGTCATTTGGTATTTAACTCAAGAACCATCGCAGGCAACTACTAGTCACACGACTAGCGAAATTGCCGTTCAAGCAACACAGCACACCACAATGAACTCAGAGACCTGCTGAGGGGTGTATTGCAAGCAGCCTCCAGAGTGGTCCAGGCATCGGAAGCTTGAGCACTCCAAGTCTGTTCGATGATGTTGCGTGTGGATGCATGGCTCTCATTATAGCGATGCTCGGCTTCTGTCTGAGAGTTCCGGAGGGGGGTCATGGCCAGGTGGTGAGGCAGTAACCTTTGTCCCCGAGCATCTAGCTCTGGCTTGTGGTTGCGTTGGAACATGTGTGACACACTGCTCTCACGCAAGATGGAAGCAGCATGAATGCTCTCTGAATATTGGGCATTGACTGCCACAATGCGCTGAGTATGGTCGCAGGCGATCTGTTGGTTCATAGAGTGGAATCCCTTTCAGTTTCGGTAAACATCTGGATTCTGTAAAAGTGCTCACAGGGCAATGTGCATACAGTCACTTGGGGAAGCCAGCAAATCATCCAAAACCTACAGCCCTCTCATTTTCGGTCTCCTTGGTCATTGGGAAGTTTATGAAGTCCATCCTACATGCGTACAGTGCATTAGTCACCTGATGAATGCAGCAATGTGTAGCATGCTGCAAGATGGAACATATGTCCCCTGTTGATGCCTGAAAGGAGCCGGAGGCATAGAAGCCAAGTGCCACAGTTACCCTCACCTCGACGGGCAGTGCAGTCCTGTTGCCGCTGGTAGGCTGTAGCTCTGCCTGCACAAACTAGCATTATCTCTGTGGCCAGCTCTTTTCGGAAGCACAACCTTCTAACGCACTGTGCCTCAGAGAGCTGCAGGTATGAGCGATGTTCCCTGTAAACCCGTGGGGGGGGGGGGGGTAAGGCCTTCTCTCCATACGTCTGTGATCTCTTCGATTACACTGAAAATGATCATCAATAGCCTTCTTGTAGCTCGACGCTGTATAAATATAGCAGCCAGGATTACTGGCTCCTCACCTAGCATAGCCCCCATCTTTTAAAATTACCTTAATTGTCCTTTAAAACAAACTATAAACTCACATAAACTTCTCAATCAAAAGTATGCAGTAACGCAGCGATCTTCTCCCAATCACTCACAACTGTGACTTTTTCCTCTGTTTTCAAGGCGCTGTTAGCGCCTGGTGCGCACTGGGTCCGACTGGTTTTTGTTGGCGGGTTCCTGGGCGGACGCTAAATCGGGCAAAATGCTCGAAAATTCCGCCCGGGGTGCTAGCGCAGCGATGCATACCGACTTACATCATCCAAACGGTCAAAACAGCCGCGGGCGCTAATTTTTAGCGCAGCCGCAAAACCATTGGCGAAAATTCCACCCGGGCGCAAAATTTTGTGCGCTTCGTTTCACACCAATAAAATCATTTTTGCACCCTGCCGAGGTGCTAAATGGGGCACAAATCAGCCGAAAATCCAGCCCTGGATTTTTATTTGCCACTCTATATTCTGGGACTCCGCGTCAGCTATTGACGTGAGTTCGCATGATCAGGTAACTGAACTGTAAGTTAAAAAAAAATTATTAATTCATGGCATCACTGGACATCACTGGAAAGGCCAGCATTTATTGCCCATCACTAATTGCCCTTGAGAATGTGATGGTGAGCCGCCTTCTTAAACCGTGTGGTGAAACGACTCCCACAGTGCTGTTAAGCAGGGCATTTCAGGATATTGCCCCACCGACGATGAAGGAATAGCAATATATTTCCAAGTCAGGATGTGTGACTTGGATGTGGTGGTGTTCCCATGTGCCTGCTGTCCTTGTCCTTCTAGGATGTAGAAGTTGTGGGTTTGGGAGGTGCTGTTGAAAAAGCCTTGGCGAGTTGCTACATCTTGCAGATGGTGGACACTGCATCCATGGTGCACCAGTGGTGCAGGGAGTGAATGTTTAAGGAGGTGGATGGGGTGCCAATCAAGCGGGCTGTTTTGGCCTGAATGGTGTCGAGCATCTTGAGTGTTGGAGTTCCACTCACCCAGGCAAGTGAAGAGTATTCCATCACACTCCTGACTTGTGCCCTGTAGATGGTGGAAAGGCTTTGGGGAGTCAGGTGATGAGCTACTCTCTGGTGAATACCTAGCCTCTGATCTCCTCTTGTAGCCACAGTATTTATGTGGCTGATCCAATTGAGTTTCTGGTCAATGGTGACCCCCAGGATGTTGATAGTGGGGTATTCAATGGTGGTAATGCCATTGAATGTCAAGGGGCGCTCGTTAAATGTTCTCTTGTTGGAGATGGTCATTGCCTGGCAATCGTGTGGCGCAAATGTTACTTGCCACTTATCAGCCCAAGCCTGAATATTTTCCAGGTCTTCTGCTTCATTATTTGAGGAGTTGCGAATGGAACTGAGCACTGTGCAATCATCAGCGAACATCCCTACTTCTGACCTTATGATCGAAGGGAGGCCATTGATGAAACAGCTGTAGATGGTTGGAGCTGAGGAACTCCTGCGGTCACTCTCACCTCATCTCTGGAATTCAGCTCTTTTGTTCATGTTTGGACAAAGGCTGTAATGAGGTCTGGAGCTGAGTGGTCCTGGTGGAACTCAAACTGACCAACGGTGAGTAGGTTATTGGGGAGTAAGTGCTGCTTGCTAGCACTGTCGACGACAGGAGCAGGTCAAGATGGATCATCCACTCGACACTTCTGGCTCGAGATGGTTGCAAACACTTCAACCTTGTCTTTTGCACTCACTTGCTGGGCTCAGCCATCGTTGAGGTTGGGGATGTTCTTGAAGCCTCCTCCTCTCGTTAGTTGTTTAAATGTCCACCACCATTCATGACTGGATATGACAGGACTGCAGAGCTTTGACCTGATGCATTGATTGTGGGATCGCTTAGCTCTGTCTATTGCATGCTGCTTCTGCTGCTTAGAATGCATGTAGTCCTGTGTTATAGTTTCACCAGTTGGCACATCATTTTTAGATACACCTAGTGCTGCCCGGCATGCTCTTGTACATTCCTCATTAAACCAAGTTTGGTGGTAATGGTAGAGTGAGGAATATGCTGGGACATGAGATGAGAGATAGTGGTGGAATGCAATTCTGCTGCTGCTGATGGTCTCAGCACCCCTTGGCTGCCCAATTTTGAGTTGCTAGATCTGTTCTGAATCTATCCCATTTGGCACGGTGGTAGTGCCACGCAACACGATGGAGAGTATCCTCAGTGTGAAGATGGGACTTCGTCTCCACAAGGACTATATGGTGGTCACTCCTACCAATACTGTCAAGGAGGTGCATCTACGACAGGTAGATTGGTGAGGACGTAAGTAAGATTTTCCCCCGTGTTGGTTCTCTCACCACCTGCTGCAGGTCCAGTCTCGCAGATATGTCCTTCAGGACACATCAGCTTGGTCCGTAGTAGTGCTACCGAGCCACTCTTAGTGATGGACATTGAAGTCCCCCACCCAGAAAACATTCTGTGTCCTTGCCACCCTCAGTGCTTCTTCCAAGTGGCGTTTAACATGCAGGAGTACTGATTTATCAACTGAGGGAGGGCAGTAGGTCGTAATCAACAGAAGGTTTCCTTGTCTATATTTGATCGATGCAATGAGGGTTCATGGGCTCTGGAGTCAATGTTGAGGACTGCCAGGGTCACTCGCTTCCAACTCTATATCACTGTGCTGCCACCTCTGGTGGGTCTGTCCTGGAATAGTGATGGAGGTGTCTGGGACATTGGCTAAAAGGTATGATTCTGAGAATATGATTGTCAAACTTTTTCTTGACTAGTCTGTGGGACAGCTCTCCCAATTTTGGTACAAGTCTCCAGATGTTAGTTGTTGTGTATTTAACCCCTTGTAACCGGTATTACACTACCACTAGAGGGCATACCTGTTGGAGTCTCAAGGGATCCCAGCATCCCTTGGGAGCACGGTATATAAGTAGGCCACCCACGAGATACCTACACTCTGGAGTCTTATTAAATGAGCTAAGGTCACACTTGCTCATTGTACACAGTACTCAGTTTCATCCTTTATTTTAAAGATATCAATTGGCGACGAGGTAATGAACAACTGCATGAAAATGCAAAAAACAGTTGGTATCTTGGAGAAGTTCTCAGAAGGGGCTGATTGGGAGGCCTTCGTGGAGAGACTCGATCAATACTTTGTGGCCAACGAGCTGGAAGGGGATGAGAATGCTGCCAAATGAAGGGCGATCCTCCTACATGTCTGTGGGGCAACAACCTATGGCCTCATGAAGAATCTCCTCGCTCCGGCAAAACCAACAGCTAAATCCTATGAAGAATTGTGTACGCTGGTCCGGGAGCACCTAAACCCTAAGGAAAGCGTTTTGATGGCAAGATATCGGTTCTACACGTGTCAACGGTCGGAGGGCCAGGAAGTGGTGAGCTATGTCGCTGAACTAAGGCGCCTCACAGGACATTGCAAATTTGAGGGATTCCTCGAACAAATGCTTAGAGACCTTTTTTGTACTGGGCATTGGCCATGAGGTAATCCTTTGCAAACTTTTGACTGTAGAAACTCCGAATCTAAGTAAAACCATAACGATAGCCCAGGCATTTATGTCCACCAGCGACAACACCAAACAGATTTCACAGAGTGAGGAAGTTTCGGCCAGTACTGTGCACAAAGTCATGTCGTTTTCGAGCAGGAATACACATGGCAGAACGTACACACCGGCTGCTGCTGCCCGACCTCAGATGACCCAGAGTCCGCCATCAATCGTTAATGCGAGGCAGTTAACACCTTGTTGGCGCTGTGGAGGTGATCATCGGCTCCATCAATGCCACTTTAAGCACTATGTGTGCAACGGTTGCAGAACAATGGGACATCTCCAGCGAATGTGCAAGCGAGCTGCAAACCCTGCAAATCCTACAAACCATCATGTTGCAGAGGAAGATCGATCCACTGTGGATCAGGCTGAATTGGAGACTCGTACCGAGGAGGCAGAAGTGTACGGGGTACACACATTCACCACGAAATGTCCATCAATAATGTTGAAAGTTGAACTGAATGGAATTCCAATATCTATGGAACTGGACACGAGCACAAGTCAGTCCATAATGAGTAAAAAGGCCTTCTACAAGTTGTGGGACAAAAAGGCTCACAGGTCCAAGCTCAGCCCCATTCACACCAAACTAAGGACTTACACCAAGGAACTAATCCCTGTAATTGACAGTGCAGAAGTCAAAGTCTCCTATGATGGAGCAGTACACGAACTCCGGCTGTGGATTGTGCCGGGGATGGCCCCACATTGTTTGGCAGAAGCTGGCTGGGAAAAATCCGCTGGAACTGGGACGACATCCGAGCGCTTTCGTCCGTTGACGATGCTACATGCGCCCAGGTTCTGAACAGGTTTGCATCGTTGTTCGAGCCAGGCATTGGAGGCTTCTCGGGGGCAAAAGTGCAGATCCGTTTGTTTCCCGGTATGCGAACCATCCATCACAAGGCACGGGCGGTACCATATATGATACGTGAGAAAGTGGAAATTGAACTGGACAAGCTGCAGCGAGAAGACATCATCGCATTGGTGAAATTCAACGAGTGCGCCAGTCCGATTGTTCCGGTACTTAAAAGAGGACAGTACGGTTAGAATTTGTGGGGACTATAAAGTAATGATTAACCATTTTTCGCGACAGGACCAGTATCTGCTACCCAGGGCAGGCGACCTATTTGCGACCCTGGCTGGAGAGTAGATTAGATCAAGCCGGACCTGACCTCGGCCTACATGATGCAGGAGCTGGAGGAGTCTTTGAAAGGCCTCACCTGCATCAACACGCACAAAGGTCTGTTCAGCTATAACAGATGCCTGTTCGGGATTCAGTCGGCCGTGGCAATCTTCCAACGGAACATGGAGAGCCTGCTGAAGTCGGTTCCTCGCACCGTGGTTTTCCAGGACGACATACTAGTTACAGGTCGGGACACCATTGAGCACTTGAAGAATCTAGAAGAGATTCTTAGTTGGTTGGATCGTGTGCGGCTCAGGTTGAAACTCTCGAAGTGTGTTTTTCTGGCGCAGGAGGTCGAGTTCTTGGGAAGAAGAATCGCAGCAGACGGCATCAGATCCACCGACGCCAAGACGGAGGCCATCAAAAACACGGCGAGACCACAGAACGTGATGGAGCTGTGGTCGTTCCTGGGACTCCTTAACTATTTCGGTAAGATCCTACCTGGGTTAAGCACCCTGCTAGAACCCCTACATGCGCTACTCCACAAGGGAGATGACTGGGTATGGGGGAATTCACAAGAGGCTGACTTCTAAGAAAGCCATAAATCTGTTGTGCTCAAACAAACTGCTTATCCTGTATGACCCTTGCAAAAGATTAGTGCTAGCTTGCGATGCGTCGTCATACGGGGTCGGGTGTGTGTTACAACAGGCTAACGAATCGGGTATTTTGAAACCGGTCGCTTATGCATCCAGGAGTTTGTCCAAGGCTGAAAGGGCCTATAGCATGATTGAAAAAGAGGCTCTGGCATGCGTTTATGGGGTAAAGAAAATGCACCCGTACTTATTTGGCCCCAAGTTTGAGCTTGAAATGGACCACAAGCCGCTCATATCGTTGTTCTCTGAGAGCAAAGGGATTAATACCAATGCCTCTGCCCACATCCAAAGATGGGCGCTCATGCTGTCGGCATACAACTATGTAATCCGCCACAGACCGGGCACAGAGAACTGCGCAGATGCTCTCAGTCGGCTGCCATTGTCCACCACCAGGGTGGAAATAGCACAGCCAGTGGACTTGCTCATGGTAATGGATGCATTCGAAAAGAAAACAAAAAGTCCCCCATTACGGCCCGCAGATCAGGACCTGGACCAGCCAGCATCCTTTACTGTCCGTGGTAAAAAAAACTGTCCTCCATGGGAGCTGGTCCAGCGTCCCAGCGGAGATGCAGGAGGCAATTAAGCCGTTCCACAGGCGCAAAGACGAAATGACCCTGCAGGCGGACTGTCTGTTGTGGGGAATCGCGTGGACTTGCCCAAGAAAGGCAGAGGTACGTTCATTTGTGAGCTGCACAGCGCCCACCTAGGCATTGTAATGATGAAAGCCATAGCCAGATCCCATGTGTGGTGGCCCGACATCGACACAGATTTAGAGTCATGCGTGCGCCAGTGCAACACTTGCTCTCAGCTGAGCAATGCACCCAGATAGGTACCACTAAGTTTGTGGTCGTGGTCCTCCAAACCGTGGTTGAGGATCCACGTGGACTATGCGGGCCCATTTCTAGGCAAAATGTTTTTGGTTGTCGTGGACGCTTACTCAGAATGGATTGAATGTGCAATAATGTCTGTAAGCATGTCCACGGCCACTATTGAAAGCCTAAGAACCATGTTTGCCATGCATGGCCTGCCTGGTGTCCGAGTCAGCGACAATGGGCCGTGTTTCACCAGTGCTCAATTCAAGGAATTTATGACCCGCAATGGGATCAAGCACGTCACATCTGCCCTGTGCAAGACCGCATCCAACGGCCAGGCAGAACGGGCAGTTCAAACCATCAAGCAAAGCCTGAAATGTGTGTCAGAAGGCTCCCTGCATACCTGACTATGCCGCTCAGCTACCGCACCAGACCCCACTCACTCACCGGAGTTACCCCAGCCGAGCTGGTCATAAAAAGGGCACTCAAAACAAGGCTCTCTCTTGTCCACCCTGATCTCCATGATCACGTGGAGGGCAGGCAGCATCAACAAGGTGTGTACCATGACCGCGCAAATTTGTCACGCGATATTGAGGTCAATGATCCTGTGTTTGTACTCAATTATGGACATGGTTCCAAATGGCTCGCTGGCACGGTCAGAGCCAAAGAGGGGAGTAGGGTGTTTCAGGTCAAATTGGCCAATGGCCTAACGTGCAGAAAACATTTGGACCAAATCAAATTGCGGTTCACCAACAGCTACGAACAACCTGAAGAAGACACCATCAACTTTGACCCTCCAACGCACACACAAGTGGCAACTGACATCACGGTTGATCACGAAGCCGAACTCACCATCCCCAGCAACCCGGCAAGGCAGGCTGCCCAACAGCTCAGTGAAGAACTAACCAACTCACACACACCTGCATTTGTACCGAGACGATCGACGAGGGAGCGAAAAGCCCCAGATCGGCTCCCCTTGTAAATAAGTGTACTGTTGACTTCATGGGGGAGTGATGTTATGTATTTAACCCCTTGTAACCTGTATTACACTACCACCAGAGGGCATCCCTTGGGAGCACGGTATAGAAGCAGGCCACCCACGAGGTACCTGCACTCTGGTGTCTTATTAAAGGAGCTAAGATCACACTTGCTCATTGTACACAGTACTCAGTTTCATCCTTTATTTTAAATGTATCATTAGTGAGGAGGACTTTGCAGGACTGGGTGTGCCTTTGCCATGTCTGAATCCGGTGTCTAGGTCGATGTTCTGTCTGGTTTTATTCTTATACATTTTCATTAGATTTTGCTGCAGCTGAATAGCTTGCTGGGCCATTTCAGAGGGATGTTAAGAGAAAACCTCATTGCTGTGGGTCTGAAATCACTTCTAGAAGGGGGTAGGGGAGAGGGGATCGAAGGGGAGATGGAGAGGGGTTTGAAGGGGGAGAATAGAGGGGACTGAAGTGGGAGGATAAAGGGGATTGAAGGGGACGGGGAGAGGGGATCGAAGGGGGAGAGGAGAGGAGTTCGAAGGGGAGAGGTTAGAGGCATTCGAAGGGGAGGGGGATCAAAGGGGAGAGGGGTTCAAAGGGCGAGGAAAGAGGGGTTTGAAGGGGGCAGGAGATTGAAAGGGGAGGATAGGGGGGATCGAAGGGATGGAGAGGAGCTGAGAGAGGAGCTTGGGGAGTGGAGCTCAGAGAGGAAAGAAAAGAGCTCACAGGGGTGGAAGAAGCTCGCAGCGGGGGAGAGGAGCTCAGAGAAGGGAGGGATGAACTTGGAAAGAGGGAAGATTAGGAACGCGAGGAGAATAGGTCAGGAACTCGGGCATTTATGTGTTGTTTGCCAGACTCGATTATTCCAATGTTCTCCTGGCCAGCCTCCCACCTTCCACCCTCAGTGAATTTGAGCTCATCCAAAACTCTGCTGCACATGTCCTAACATGCAACAAGCCCCATTCACTCATTGCCCTTGTGCTTGTTGACCTTCATTGGCTCATGGTCCACCAACGATGTTCCCGTGTTCCTGGAAATCCCTCGTATGATGCTTTTGAATGGGAGATTTTGCGCATGCGTGAAATTTTGAATGGGGAACATTGTCCACGAAAACCAATTGTCATCCTCATGTTAAAATCCCTCTATGGTCTCACCCCTTCCAATCAGAACTTGGCAGCATGAGTGCTCCAAGGTGAGCCATGTCTGTTCTTTGAAACCAGTAGTGAACTCAGTAATTTGCCTGACAAACATTGCAGAGATCTTGATTACTTTCCCGTAGGCAGGATCAAATTACACAATACAGACGAACTATTGGGTTTGTCTTGTCCTCCAAGAGTGCCAATCAGAAATCTGGCATCACAAATAGGAACAACCATAAAAAAGGGGTGATTTATTGATTCTATTTTTGTCACCTAAGATCTGGAGTAGCAGTAGGTTGGCGCAGGGCGCATTGTTCATGTTTCCCATCCCAGCGGATTATAAAAGGATGTTTCTAGATATGCCCTTATTACTAATGAGGAAAGAGTAAAAACAGAATAATCAAATCACCCCTTTTTTATAACCAGTCCTGACAGGGAATGTACCCACAATTGACTGATTTCCAGCAGCAGGAGAACAGCTATTGTAACCTCCGGTAATAGCTCCACCCGGCAATGACAACTCAAGAGACTTCTGCAATATTTGGAGGACATTCTGTTAAAGTTATGGATATCCAAGTTGTTAACGCCATGAATTACGAAGAGTTTGTAAATGTGTTTGGGAATGTGGTTGAGGCATGCCCAATGATTACAGCTGCAGTTTGGACAGATCGCCCCTTTACAAGGATGTGTGCCTTGGAAAAAAGCATTGGAGATTTTATCGATAATTTGCCTCGGTCCGGTAAGATTCACATATTCATTTAAAAACTCAATTTTCACAATGATCACCTGTTTAGATGATGTTAAATACACAATTGAGTTGTACAAGATTTTCAGTTGGACTAAACAAAAAGCTAGATGAAAACCTATAGTTAAACCTAAATGAAAAATACAACTACTTACATAGTTCAAGGAGATATAGAGCTTAAAGAGCTCAATGTTAGTTCCAAAAGTTTCAGGTAAGCGTTTGCTCGCAGCAAGACCCAGAGACTGAGCTAGCATAGAATCATAATCGCACAAAGGGGTTAATCAATGTAAAGATGCCAGAAACCGTGAACCTTAAAAATGTGGTTCTATTTTTTAATGAGGATAAAACATGTCTGGAATTCAAAGTCAACCTAAAACAGGAAAAACAGGAACAATAGGAGTGAACACTGGTTTCTCTGTTTAATCACCACAATAGTTATGAATATGTTCTTTTTATTCATTCACGGGATGTGGACGTTCCTGACCAGGCCAGCATTTATTGCCCATCCCTAATTGCTCTTGAGAAGGTGGTGGTGAGCCGCATTCTTAAACCGCTGCAGTCCATATGGTAAAGGTACTCCCCTCGTCCTGTTAGGTAGGAAGTTCCAGGATTTTGACCCAGTGACGATAAAGGAACAGCGATATATTTCCAAGTCAGGATGGTGTGTGACTTGGAGGGGAACGTGGGTTTGGGAAGTGCTTTTGAAGAAGCCTTGGCAAGTTGCTGCAGTGCATCTTGTAGAAGGTACACACTGCAGACACGGTGCACCGATGGTGGAGGGAGTGAATGTTTAAAGTGGTGGATGGGGTGCCAATCAAGCAGACTGCTTTGTCCTGGATGATGATGAGCTTCTTGAGTGTTGTTAGAGCTGCACTCACCCAGACAAGTGAAGAGTATTCCATCACACTCCTGACTTGTGCCCTGTAGATGGTGGAAAGTCTTTGGGGAGTCAGGTGATGAGCTACTCTCTGGTGAATACCCAGCCTCTGATCTCCTCTTGTAGCCACAGTATTTATGTGGCTGATCCAATTGAGTTTCTGGTCAATGGTGACCCCCAGGATGTTGATAGTGGGGTATTCAATGGTGGTAATGCCATTGAATGTCAAGGGGCGCTCGTTAAACGTTCTCTTTTTGGAGATGGTCATTGCCTGGCAATCGTGTGCCGCAAATGTTACTTGCCACTTATCAGCCCAAGCCTGAATATTTTCCAGGTCTTGCTGCATGCAGGCACATTCTGCTTCATTATTTGAGGAGTTGCGAATGGAACTGAGCACCGTGCAATAATCAGCGAACATCCCTACTTCTGACCTTATGATGGAGGGGAGGCCATTGATGAAACAGCTGTAGATGGTTGGAGCTGAGGAACTCCTGCGGTCACTCTCACCTCATCTCTGGAATTCAGCTTTTTTGTTCATGTTTGGACAAAGGCTGTAATGAGGTCTGGAGCTGAGTGGTCCTGGTGGAACTCAAACTGACCAACGGTGAGTAGGTTATTGGGGAGTAAGTGCCGCTTGCTAGCACTGTCGGCGACAGGAGCAGGTCAAGATGGATCATCCACTCGACACTTCTTGCTCGAGATGGTTGCAAACACTTCAACCTTGTCTTTTGCACTCACTTGCTGGGCTCAGCCATCGTTGAGGTTGGGGATGTTCATGAAGCCTCCTCCTCTCGTTAGTTGTTTAAATGTCCACCACCATTCATGACTGGATATGACAGGACTGCAGAGCTTTGACCTGATGCATTGATTGTGGGATCGCTTAGCTCTGTCTATTGCATGCTGCTTCTGCTGCTTAGTATGCATGTAGTCCTGTGTTGTAGTTTCACCGGTTGGCACATCATTTTTAGATACACCTGGTGCTGCCCGGCATGCTCTTGTACATTCCTCATTAAACCAAGTTTGATGGTAATGGTAGAGTGAGAAATATGCTGGGACATGAGATGAGAGATAGTGGTGGAATGCAATTCTGCTGCTGCTGATGGTCTCAGCACCCCTTGGCTGCCCAATTTTGAGTTGCTAGATCTGTTCTGAATCTATCCCATTTGGCACGGTGGTAGTGCCACACAGCACGATGGAGAGTATCCTCAGTGTGAAGATGGGACTTCGTCTCCACAAGGACTATATAGTGGTCACTCCTACCAATACTGTCAAGGAGGTGCATCTACGACAGGTAGATTGGTGATGACGTAAGTAAAATTTTCCCCTGTGTTGGTTCTCTCACCACCTGCTGCAGGTCCAGTCTCGCAGATATGTCCTTCACGGCACATCAGCTTGGTCCGCAGTGGTGCTACCGAGCCATTCTTAGTGATGGACATTGAAGTCCCCCACCCAGAAAACATTCTGTGTCCTTGCCACACTCAGTGCTTCTTCCAAGTGGCGTTTAACATGCAGGAGTGCTGATTCATCAACTGAGGGAGGGCAGTAGGAAGTAATCAACAGAAGGTTTCCTTGTTTATATTTGACCGATGCAATGAGGGTTCATGGGCTCTGGAGTCAATGTTGAGGACTGCCAGGGTCACTCCCTTCCAACTCTATATCACTGTGCTGCCACCTCTGGTGGGTCTGTCCTGGAATAGTGATGGAGGTGTTTGGGACATTGGCTAAAAGCTATGATTCTGAGAATATGATTGTCAAACTTTTTCTTGACTAGTCTGTGGGACAGCTCTCCCAATTTTGGTACAAGTTTCCAGATGTTAGTTGTTGTGTATTTAACCCCTTGTAACCGGTATTACACTACCACTAGAGAGCATACCTGTTGGAATCTCAAGGGATCCCAGCATCCCTTGGGAGCAAGGTATATAAGCAGGCCACCCACGAGATACCTATACTCTGGAGTCTTATTAAATGAGTTAAGGTCACACTTGCTCATTGTACACAGTACTCAGTTTCATCCTTTATTTTAAAGTTATCAATTGGCGACGAGGTAATGAACAACTGCATGAAAATGCAAAAAACAGTTGGTATCTTGGAGAAGTTCTCAGAAGGGGAATGATTGGGAGGCCTTTGTGGAGAGATTCGACCAATACTTTGTGGCCAACGAGCTGGAAGGGGATGAGAATGCTGCCACATGAAGGGCGATCCTCCTAACTGTCTGTGGGGCAACAACCTATGGCCTCATGAAGAATCTCCTCACTCCGGCAAAACCAACAGCTAAATCCTATGAAGAATTGTGTACGCTGGTCCAGGAGCACCTAAATCCTAAGGAAAGCGTTTTGATGGCAAGATATCGGTTCTACATGTGTCAACGGTCGGAGGGCCAGGAAGTGGTGAGCTATGTCGCCGAACTAAGGCGCCTCACAGGACATTGCAAATTTGAGGGATTCCTAGAACAAATGCTTAGAGACCTTTTTTGTACTGGGCATTGGCCATGAGGTAATCCTTTGCAAACTGTTGACTGTTGAAACTCCGAATCTAAATAAAGCCATAACGATAGCCCAGGCATTTATGTCCACCAGCGACAACACCAAACAGATTTCGCAGAGTAAAGAGGTTTCGGCCAGTACTGTGCACAAAGTCATGTCGTTTTCAAGCAGGAATATACATGGCAGAACTTACACACCGGCTGCTGCTGCCCGACCTCAGATGACCCAGAGTCCGCCATCAATCGTTAATGCGAGGCAGTTAACACCTTGTTGGTGTTGTGGAGGTGATCATCGGCCCCATCAATGCTGCTTCAAGCACTATGCGTGCAACGGTTGCAGAACAATGGGACATCTCCAGCGAATGTGCAGGCGAGCTGAAAACCCTGCAAATCCTACAAACCATCATGTTGCAGAGGAAGATCGATCCACTGTGGATCAGGCTGAATTGGAGACTCGTACCGAGGAGGTAGAAGTGTACGGGGTACACACATTCACCACGAAATGTCCATCAATAATGTTGAAAGTTGAACTGAACGGAATTCCAATATCTATGGAACAGGACACGAGCGCAAGTCAGTCCATAATGAGTAAAAAGGCCTTCGACAAGCTGTGGGACAAAAAGGCTCACAGGCCCAAGCTCAGCCCCATTCACACTAAACTAAGGACTTACACCAAGGAACTAATCCCTGTAATTGGCAGTGCAGAAGTCAAAGTCTCCTATGATGGAGCAGTACACGAACTCCGGCTGTGGATTGTGCCGGGGATGGCCCCACATTGTTTGGCAGAAGCTGGCTGGGAAAAATCCGCTGGAACTGGGACGACATCCGAGCGCTTTCATCCATCGACGATGCTACATGCGCCCAGGTTCTGAACAGGTTTGCATCGTTGTTCGAGCCAGGCATTGGAAGCTTCTCGGGGGCAAAAGCGCAGATCCGTTTGTTTCCCGGTATGCGAACCATCCATCACAAGGCACGGGCGGTACCATATATGATACGTGAGAAAGTGGAAATTGAACTGGACAAGCTGCAGCGAGAAGACATCATCGCATTGGCGAAATTCAACGAATGTGCCAGTCCGATTGTCCCGGTACTTAAAAGAGGACAGTACGGTTAGAATTTGTTGGGTCTATAAAGTAATGATTAACCGTTTTTCGCGACAGGACCAGTACCTGCTACCCAGGGTAGGCGACCTATTTGCGACCCTGGCTGGAGAGTAGACTAGGTCAAGCTGGACCTGACCTCGGCCTACATGACGCAGGAGCTGGAGGAGTCTTTGAAAGGCCTCACCTGCATCAACATGCACAAAGGTCTGTTCAGCTATAACAGATGCCTGTTCGGGATTCACTCGGCCGCGGCAATCTTCCAACGGAACATGGAGAGCCTGCTAAAGTCGGTTCCTCGCACCGTGGTTTTCCAGGACGACATACTGGTTACAGGTCGGGACACCATTGAGCACTTGAAGAATCTAGAAAAGATTCTTAGTTGGTTGGATCGTGTGGGGCTCAGGTTGAAACGCTCGAAGTGTGTTTTCCTGGCGCAGGAGGTCGAGTTCTTGGGAAGAAGAATCGCAGCAGACAGCATCAGATCCACCGATGCCAAGACGGAGGCCATCAAAAACGCGCCGAGACCACAGAACGTGATGGAGCTGTGGTCGTTCCTGGGACTCCTTAACTATTTCGGTAAGATCCTACCTCGGTTAAGCACCCTGCTAGAACCCCTACATGCGCTACTCCACAAGGGAGATGACTGGGTATGGGGGAATTCACAAGAGGCTGCCTTCTAAGAAAGCCAGAAATCTGTTGTGCTCAAACAAACTACTTCAACTGTATCACCCTTGCAAAAGATTAGTGATAGCTTGCGATGCGTCGTCATACGGGGTCGGGTGTGTGTTACAACAGGCTAACGAATCGGGGATTTTGAAACCGGTCGCTTATGTGTCCAGGAGTTTGTCCAAGGCTGAAAGGGCCTATAGCATGATTGAAAAAGAGGCTTTGGCGTGCGGTTACGGGGTAAAGAAAATGCACCCGTACTTATTTGGCCTCAAGTTTGAGCTTGAAATGGACCACAAGCCGCTCATATCGCTGTTCTCTGAGAGCAAAGGGATTAACACCAATGCCTTTGCCCACATCCAAAGATGGGCGCTTATGCTGTCGGCATACAACTACGTAATCCGCCACAGACCGGGCACAGAGAACTGCGCAGATGCTCTCAGTCGGCTGCCATTGTCCACCACCAGGGTGGAAATGGCACAGCCAGTGGACTTGCTCATGGTAATGGATGCATTCGAAAAGAAAACAAAAAGTCCCCCATTACGGCCCGCAGATCAGGACCTGGACCAGCCAGCATCCTTTACTGTCCTTGGTAAAAAAAACTGTCCTCCATGGGAGCTGGTCCAGCGTCCCAGCGGAGATGCAGGAGGCAATTAAGCCGTTCCATAGGCGCAAAGACGAAATGACCCTGCAGGCGGACTGTCTGTTGTGGGGAATCGCGTGGTCTTGCCCAAGAAAGGCAGAGGTACGTTCATTTGTGAACTGTACAGCGCCCACCCAGGCATTGTAATGATGAAAGCCATAGCCAGATCCCATGTGTGGTGGCCCGACATCGACACAGATTTAGAGTCATGCGTGCGCCAGTGCAACATTTGCTCTCAGCTGAGCAATGCACCCAGATAGGTACCACTAAGTTTGTGGTCGTGGTCCTCCAAACCGTGGTTGAGGATCCACGTGGACTATGCGGGCCCATTTCTAGGCAAAATGTTTTTGGTTGTCATGGACGCTTACTCAAAATGGATTGAATGTGCAATAATGTCTGTAAGCATGTCCACAGCCACTATTGAAAGCCTAAGAACCATGTTTGCCATGCATGGCCTGCCTGATGTCCTAGTCAGCGACAATGGGCCGTGTTTCACCAGTGCTCAATTCAAGGAATTTATGACCTGCAATGGGATCAAGCACGTCACATCTGCCCTGTGCAAGACCTCATCCAACGGCCAGGCAGAACGGGCAGTTCAGACCATCAAGCAAAGCCTGAAATGTGTGTCAGAAGGCTCCCTGCATACCCGACTATCCCGTGTGCTGCTCAGCTACCGCACCAGACCCCACTCACTCACCGGAGTTACCCCAGCCGAGCTGGTCATAAAAAGGGCACTCAAAACAAGGCTCTCTCTTGTCCACCCTGATCTCCATGATCACGTGGAGGGCAGGCAGCATCAACAAAGTGTGTACCATGACCGCGCAAATTTGTCACGCGATATTGTGGTCAATGATCCTGTGTTTGTACTCAATTATGGACATGGTTCCAAATGGCTCGCTGGCACGGTCAGAGCCAAAGAGGGGAGTAGGGTGTTTCAGGTCAAATTGGCCAATGGCCTAACGTGCAGAAAACATTTGGACCAAATCAAATTGCGGTTCACCAACAGCTACGAACAACCTGAAGAAGACACCATCAACTTTGACCCTCCAACGCACACACAAGTGGCAACTGACATCACGGTTGATCACGAAGCTGAACTCACCATCCCCAACAGCCCGGCAAGGCAGGCTGCCCAACAGCCCAGTGAAGAACTAACCAACTCACCCACACCTGCATTTGTACCGAGACGATCGACAAGGGAGCGAAAAGCCCCAGATCGTCTCACCTTGTAAATAAGTGTACTATTAACTTCACGGGGGAGTGATGTTATATATTTAACCCCTTGTAACCTGTATTACACTACCACCAGAGGGCCTACCTGTTGGAGTCCCAAGGGATCCCAGCATCCCTTGGGAGCACGGTATATAAGCAGGCCACCCACGAGGTACCTGCACTCTGGAGTCTTATTAAAGGAGCTAAGATCACACTTGCTCATTGTACACAGTACTCAGTTTCATCCTTTATTTTAAACGTATCATTAGTGAGGAGGACTTTGCCGGGCTGGGTGTGCCTTTGCCATGTCTGAATCTGGTGCCTAGGTCGATGTTCCGTCTGGTTTTATTCTTATACATTTTCATAGCATTTTGCTGTAGCTGAGTAGCTTGCTGGGCCATTTCATAGGGAAGTTAAGAGACAACCTCATTGCTGTGGGTCTGAAATCACTTCTAGAAGGGGGGAGGGGAGAGGGGATCGAAGGGGAGAGGGAGAGGGATTTGAAGGGGGAGAATAGAGGGGACTGAAGGGAACGGAGAAAGTGGATTGAGGGGGAGGGGAGAGGGGATCGAAGGGGAGAGGGAGAGAAGTTCGAAGGGGAGAGGGTAGAGGGTATTGAAGGGAGAGGATAGAGGGGATTGAAGGGGATGGGGAGAGGGGATCGAAGGGGGAGAGGAGAGGAGTTCGAAGGGGAGGGGGATCAACGGGGAGAGGGATTTAAAGGGGGAGGTAAGAGGGGTTTGAAGGGGGCAGGAGATCGAAAGGGGAGGATAGGGGGGGATCGAAGGGATGGAGAGGAGCATAGAGAGGAGCTTGGGGAGTGGAGCTCAGAGAGGAAAGAAAAGAGCTCACTTGGGTGGAAAAAGCTCGCAGCGGGGGAGAGGAGCTCAGAGAGGGGAGAGATGAACTTGGAGAGAGGGAAGGTCAGGAATGCGAGGAGAATATGTCAGGAACTCGGGCATTTATGTGTTGTTTGCCAGAATCGACTATTCCAATGTTCTCCTGGCCAGCCTCCCACCTTCCACCCTCAGTGAATTTGAGCTCATCCAAAACTCTGCTGCACATGTCCTAACATGCAACAAGCCCCATTCATTCATTGCCCTTGTGCTTGTTGACCTACATTGGCTCATGGTCCACCAACGATGTTCCCGTGTTCCTGGAAATCACTCATATGATGCTTTTGAATGGGAGATTTTGCACATGCGTGAAATTTTGAATGGGGAACATTGTCCACGAAAACCAATTGTCATCCTCATATTAAAATCCCTCGATGGTCTCACCCCTTCCAATCGGAACTTGGCAGCGTGAGTGCTCCAAGGTGAGCCATGTCTGTTCTTTGAAACCAGTAGTGAACTCAGTAACTTGCCTGACAAACATTGCAGAGATCTTGATTACTTTCCAGTTGGCAGGATCAAATTACACAATACAGACAAACTATTGGGTTTGTCTTGTCCTCCAAGAGTGCCAATCAGAAATCTGGCATTACAAATAGGAACAACCATAAAAAAGGGGTGATTTATTGATTCCATTTTTCTCACCTAAGATCTGGAGTAGCAGTAGGTTGGCGCGGGGCGCATTGTTCATGTTTCCCATCTCAGCGGATTATAAAAGTATGTTTCTAGCTATGCCCTTATTACTAATGAGGAAAGAGTAAAAACGGAATAATCAAATCACCCCTTTTTTATAACCAGTCCTGAAAGGAATGTACCCACAATTGACTGATTTCCAGCAGTAGGAGAACAGCTATTGTAACCTCCGGTAATAGCTCCACCCGGCAATGACAACTCAAGAGACTTCTGCAACATTTGGAGGACATTCTGTTAAAGTTATGGATATCCAAGTTGTTAACGCCATGAATTACGAAGAGTTTGTGACTTGGAGGGGAACGTGGGTTTGGGAAGTGCTTTTGAAGAAGCCTTGGCAAGTTGCTGCAGTGCATCTTGTAGAAGGTACACACTGCAGACACGGTGCACCGGTGGTGGAGGGAGTGAATGTTTAATGTGGTGGATGGGGTGCCAATCAAGCAGACTGCTTTGTCCTGGATGATGTTGAGCTTCTTGAGTGTTGTTAGAGCTGCACTCATCCAGGCAAGTGGAGAGTATTCCATCACACTCCTGACTTGTGCCCTGTAGATGGTGGAAAGGCTTTGGGGAGTCAGGAGGTGATTCACTCACCACAGAATACCCAGCCTCTGACCTGCTCTTGTAGTCACAATATTTATTTATGTGGCTGGTCCAGTTAAGTATCTGATCAGTGGTGACCCCCAGGATGTTGATAGTGGGAAATTTGATGATGATAATGCCATTGAATGTCACGGGGTTAGATTTTCTCTTGTTGGAGATGGTCATTGCTTATCAATTGTGTGGCAGAATGTTACTTGCCACTTATCAGCCCAAGCCTGAATGTTGTCCAGGTCTTGCTGCTTGTAGACATGGACTGCTTCATTATCTGATGACATGCAAATTGAATTGAACATAACATAAGAAATACGAGCAGGAGTAGGCCCCTCGAGCCTGCTTCACCATTTAATAAGATCATGGCTGATCTGATCCTGGGCTCAGCTTTACTCTGATCCTGGGCCCATGCCTACTCCCCATAACCCTTGACTCCCTTATCATTCAAAAATCTGTCTATCTCCACCTGAAATATATTCAATGACAGAGAATTCTGGACAGAGAATTCCAGACATTTACAAATCTCTGAGAGAAGAAATTTCTCCTCATCTCAGTTCCAAATGGGCGACCCCTTATTCTTAAACTGTGCCCCCTAGTTCTAGATTCCCTCTCTCTGCATCGAAGTTGTCGAGCCCCCTCAGTGTCTTGTATGTTTCAATAAGATCACCTCTCATTCTTCTAAACTCCAATGAGTATAGGCCCAACCTGCTCAACCTTTCTTCATAAGTCAACCCTTTCATCTCAGGAATCAACCTGATGAACCTTCTCTGAGCTGCCTCCAAACAAGTATATCCCTCCTAAAATAAGGAGACCAAACCTGTGTGCAGTACTCTAGGTGTGGTCTCACCAATACCCTGTACAGTTGTAGCAGGACTTCCCTGTTTTTATACTCTATTCCCCTTTGCAATAAAGGCCAAAATTCCATTTGCCTTCCTGATTACTTGCTGTAGCTGCATACTAACTTTTTGTGTTCCATGCACAAGGATTCCCAGGTCCCTCATTTTGTAACCTACTCCATTTAAATAATAATTTGCTTTTTTATTTTTCCTGCCAAAGTGGATAACCTCACACTTTCCCACATTATACTCCATCTGCCAAATCTGCCACTCACTTAGCCTGTCTATATCCCTTTGCAGATTCTTTGTGTCTTCCTCACAACTTGCTTTCCCAACCATCTTTGTATCAATAGAAAACTTGGCTACATTACACTCGGTCCCTTCATTCAGGTCATTAATATAGATTGTAAATAGTTGAGGCCCCAGCACCGAACACTGTGCAATCATCAGCCAACATCCCCACTTCTGACCTTTTGACGGAGGGAAGGCCATTGATGAAGCAGCTGAAGATGCTTCGACCGAGGATACTGCTCTGAGGAATTCCTACAGCGATGTCCTGGGGCTGAGATGATTGACCTCTAATAACAGAACCATCTTCCTTTGTGCTAGATATGATTCCAGCCATTGGAGAGTTTCCCCCCTGATTCTCATTGACTTTAATTTTACTAGAATTCCTTGATGCCACACTCGGTCAAATGCTGCCTTGATGTCAAGGGCAGTCACACTCACCTCACCTCTGGAATTCAGCTCTTCTGTCCATGTTTGGAGCAAGGCTGTAATGAGGTCTGGAGCCGTGTGATGCTGGCGGATCCCAAACTGGGCATCGGTGAGCAGGTTATTGGTGTATAAGTGCCGCTCAATAGCACTGTTGATGACACCTTCCATTACTTTGCTGATGATTGAAAGTAGACTGATGGGGCGATAATTGGCCGGCTTGGATTTGTCCTACGGTGGCGCAAAATGGGCAGTGTCAGATCGACCGTCCATTACTGCCCATTTTGTGCATTTACCCGAAACAAATTTCTCGGCCTTTGTCTTTTTAACTGCCTGATTTTGGGTGGTTTCAGGGTGGGAGCACAAAATGGAGCATGGACACAAAATGGGACATGATCACACATCCCTGCATGTAGGAATGGCAATAATATTTTTCACTGGAAGTGATGGCATAGGTGGGATACTGTAGACATATTAAAATTCAATGCAAATAACATTTGCAAATCTGTCCTGCCCAAGGCTTGCAGATGAGAATCATCCACCATTGCTAGGTATTAGCTGACAGAAAGAAGTTAATTCAAAAGCCATAGCAGTCAAAGTTTGAAGAGCTTTATTTTGGTTGTTTCTGTTATGTATGCAAACCTGTAATTACCATGTTTGATCACCAGAGGGCTTATCCCCTGGAGTCCCAAGGGATCCCACAATCCCTTGGGAACACCTGTATATAAGGAAGTCTCACAGGTTGGAGAGGCACTCTGAGATCTGCAATAAAGGACTGTGGTCACACTTACTTTGAGCTTGCAGTACCTAGTCTGACTCTTTATTCAAGACATAACAACTGGCAACGAGACACAGATGGCGAACACCAACGCAACAATGCAGAGAACTGTGGGCATCCTGGAGAAATTTTCGGGGGGAAATGATTGGGAAACCTTCGTGGAGCAACTTGACCAATACTTTGTGGCCAACGAGCTGGAAGAAGAAGCGAACGCGGCCAAACAAAGGGCAATATCCCCTCTCCTTTTACGGGACAGCAAAGTATGGCCTCATGAAAAACCTGCTCACTCCAGCGAAACCCACAGACAAGTCGTACGATGAGTTGTGCACACTGGTCCGGGAGCATCTAAACCCGAAGGAAGGCGTTCTGATGGCAAGGTATCAGTGCTACAACTACAAGATGTCTGAAGGCCAGGAAGTGGCAAGCTACATTGCCGAGCTAAGGCGCCTTGCAGGACATTGCAAATTTGAAGGACACTTGGAGCATATGCTCAGGGACTTCTTTGTACTTGGCATTGGCCATGAAGTAATACTTCGCAAACTTTTAACTGTAGAGACCCCAACCTTGAGTAAAGCCATAGCGATAGCCCAGGCGTTTATCTCCACCAGTGACAATACCAAACAAATTTCCCAACACACTAGTGCTGCAGCAAGTACTGTAAACAAAGTAACATTGTTTTCGAATTGAAATGTACGTGGCAGGAATAACACGTCTGTAGCTGCACGTCCGCAGATGACTCAGAGTCCGCCATCAACGGTGGTGAATACAAGGCCATTAACATCTCGTTGACACTGCGGGGGTGATCATCGGTTCCATTCAAGCCGCTTCAAAGGATACGTTTGCAAGGGCTGTGGAACAATGGGACACCTCCAACGCATGTACAGGTGAGCTGCAAACACTGCTAATCCTGCAAACCACCATGTACCAGAGGAGGACAGATCCATGGTGGATCATGATGAACCAGAGCCTCAGACCGAGGAGGCAGAGGTATATGGGGTGCACACATTTACCACAAAGAGTCCCCTGATAATACTGAAGGTTGAATTAAATGGACTCCCGGTGCCATGGAGCTGAACATGGGCGCAAGCCAGTCCATAATGAGCAAAAAGACTTTCGATAAGTTGTGGTGCAACAAGGCTTCAAGGCCAGTCCTGACTCACATTCGTACCAAACTCAGAACGTACACAAAGGAACTGATTCCTGTAATTCGCAGTGCTACCGTAAAGGTCTCTTACGATGGAGCGGTGCACGATTTACCACTCTGGGTGGTACCAGGCAATGGCCCCACGCTGTTCGGCAGGAGCTGGCTGGGAAAGATACGCTGGAACTGGGATGACGTCCGAGCGCTTTCGTCCGTCGACGACATCTCATGTACCCAGGTCCTAAGCAAATTCCTCTCGCTGTTCGAATCAGGCATCAGGAAGTTCCAAGGAGCAAAAGTGCAGATCTATTTGATTCCAGGGACGCGACCCATCCATCACAAGGCGAGAGCGGTACCTTACATGATGAGAGAGAGGGTGGAGATCTAGCTGGACAGGCTGCAACGAGAGGGCATCATTTCGCCGATCTAATTCAATGAGTGGGCCAGTTCGATCGTTCCAGTCCTCAAGGGAGATGGCACCATCAGAATCTGTGGTGATTACAAAGTAACTATTAATCGTTTCTCGCTGCAGGATCAATACCCGTTACCAAAGGCAGACGACCTATTTGCGACGCTGGCAGGAGGAAAAACGTTCACGAAGCTGGACTTGACCTCAGCCTACATGACGCAGGAGCTGGAGGAATCGTCGAAAGGCCTCACCTGCATCAACACGCGCAAACGTTGTTTCGTTTACAACAGATGCCCGTTTGGGATTCGATCGGCCGCGGCAGTATTCCAGAGGAACATGGAAAACTTGCTGAAGTTGGTCCTGTGCACCGTGGTCTTCCAGGACGACATCTTGGTCACAGGTCGGGACCTGCAGAACCTGGAGGAGGTTCTTAGTCGGCTTAATCGTGTGGGGCTCAGGCTAAAACGCTTGAAGTGCATTTTCCTGGTGCCTGAAGTGGAGTTCCTGGGGAGAAGAATCGCGGCGGATGGCATCAGGCCCACCGATTCGAAGACGGAGGCAATCAAGAACACATCGAGACCAAGGAACGTGACGGAGCTGCGGTCGTTTCTAAGACACCAGATCTATTTTGATAACTTCTTACCGGGTCTTAGCACATTGTTAGAACCCCTGCACTCCTTACTGCATAAGGGAGATGAATGGTATGGGGTAAAAGCCAAGAAAATGCCTTTGAGAAAGCTAGGAAGCTGTTATGTTTAGCAAATTGCTTGTGTTGTACGATCCATGTAAGCGTTTGGTACTAGCATGTGATGCGTCGTCGTACGGGGTCGGGTGTGTATTGCAACAAGCTAATGAATTTGGGAAATTGCAACCGGTTGCTTATGCATCCAGAAGTCTGTCTAAGGGTGAGAGCATGATTGAAAAAGAAGCGTTAGCGTGTGTTTATGGGGTAAAGAAAATGCATCAATATCTGTTCGGGCTCAAATTTGAATTGGAAACCGACCATAAGCTGCTTATATCCCTCTTTTTTGAAAATAAGGGGATTAATACGAATGCATCGGCCCGCATCCAGAGATGGGCGCTCACGTTGTCTGCATACAACTACGCCATCCGCCACAGGCCAGGCACAGAAAATTATGTCGATGCTCTCAGTAGGCTACCATTGCCCACCACCGGGGTGGAGATGGCACAGCCTGCAGATTTAGTTATGGTAATGGAAGCATTCGAGAGTGAGCAATCACCTGTTGCACCCGACAGATTAGAACCTGGACGAGCCAGGACCCCTTACTGTCCTGAGTAAAAAACTGTGTGCTACACGGGAGTTGGTCTAGTGTCCCGTTAGCGATGCAGGAAGAAATAAAGCCATACCAGTGGCGCAAAGATGAAATGTCTATACAGGCAGACTGCCTTCTATGGGGCAATTGGATAGTTGCTCCAAAAAATGGCAGGGACACTTTCATTAGTGATCTCCACAGTATCCACCCAGGCATTGTAATGGTGAAAGCGATAGCCAGATCCCACATGGGCTGGCCCGGTATTGATGCAGACTTAGAGTTCTGTGTGCACAAATGTAATACATGATCCCAGTTAAGCAATGCACCCAGGGAGGCACCACTAAGTTTATGGTCTTGACCCTCCAAACTGTGGTCGAGGGTTCATATCGACTATGCCGGCCCATTCTTGGAAAAAATATTTTTAGTGGTTGTAGATGCTTACTCCAAATGGATTGAATGTGTGATAATGCTGGCAAGTACGTCCGCTGCCACCATTAAAAGCTTACGGGCCATGTTTGTCGCACATGGCCTGCCTGATGTCCTTGTAAGTGACAATGGGCCTTGCTTTACCAGTGCTGAATTCAAGGAATTCATGACCCGCAATGGGGTCAAACATGTCACGTCTGCCCCGTTTAAACCAGCGTCCAACGGTCAGGCAGAACGAGCAGTTCAAACAATCAAGCGGAGCTTGAAAAGGGTAACTGAAGGCTCACTGCAGACTCACTTATCCCGAGTCCTGCTTAATTACCGCACAAGACCCCACTCGCTCACTGGGGTCCCTCCCGCTGAACTGCTCATAAAAAGGGCACTTAAGACAAGGTTCTTGTTAGTCCACCCAGATCTACACGAACAGGTAGGGAGAAGGCGGCTTCAACAGAATACATATCATGATCGCGCAAATGTGTCATGCGAAATTGAAGTAAATGATCCTATATTTGTGTTGAACTATGGACAAGGTCCCAAGTGGACTCACCTGCAGAAAACACTTGGACCAAACCAAACTCAGATTTATGGACTATCCAGAACAACCCACAATAGACTCTACATTTTTCGACCCTCCAACACACACACCAGTGGCAATTGACCCAGCGGTTGACTACGAAGCAGAACCCACCACCCACAGCAGCCCAGCAAGGCTCACCACCCCCAGCAGTCATTCCCCCTCCCCCCCACCCGACGAACCATGCTGCAACACAATTGAGGTTACAAGTTTAATTCTACAGATGCGGCAATGAGATTTCCTTTGGGAATACACTTTGATTTCTATTTTTTTGGAGGAAGGTGATATGAGCGCAGGGAATGTGGGCTCATCTGGCAATACAGGCCATGCAATACAGGCCATGCCTGGCCCTCATCTGCCAGTATCTTTGCAGTCACATATACTGACTAACATACTCCTATCTCTCCCTGAGCGCTAGTGGAAGCTATGCCTCCTTCAATCAATAATGCTATGTAAAGGCATCAGCCCAAGAGGCCACTTCCACCACAGACAGGCACCACCCATCCGGTGGCTGTAAAGATCACCACCATCCTGAATTTCTGCAGTCAGAAGTATGGATGCACCAAGTAAGTAAGAGATGCATCGTTTGCTAGGATTAACTATTTTCATCACAGATGTGCGGCACTATTATCACATGGCTGCTGCTTTACTGTGTAACAGGATTTTCAAAAAGCCAAGGAGTCACCCATGTAGCCATTAGTGCCCCTTTCACAATCCCAACAATGGGAAAAGTTACCATTTACTGGATGTATGCTGATTTAGAACCACTAGCACACATCGTGCATCTTCCCAATCTGCTGTTACAACATCATCATTTTGAGTCAGTTCATCATTTTACCACTCTTTGGACCAGAAAGACCAGTCACTGGCTGGATCCTGTACACTTTCCAAAGACACAAGATGAGCATTGTTTGAGTGATAACCATGCTGCCACCAGCATCATTATCAATCAGAGAATTCACTTTCTGAAATCCATGCCTGTATCAAATATAGCCCAACCAGAATTTCAATGATGGTGGTAGCGTGCTATATGTTTTTAAAGAGGCCGCTTCGTCGATGCCCTAGAAGAGGAATAGGAAGGTGCACAAGGGCAGCAGACTGATTAGGCAACAACCCATCACTGTAGGAAGTGGGGACAGAGGACAGCCCTTTTCTGGCTGTAAGATTTCAAACCCATCTAATATTTCTCATAATTCCTATATACTCCGCTGCAACAACAGTACTGTCCATGCCTCTCCTTTCCCAACCCAACAATATATAACAAACTGTTTCCATGTCTCTGATTTATGTTGTGTTGACCAGGATGCACACCAAAGCCATAAACACTGCACACATAACTGTATTGCAATCAAACTTTTATTGCCAAAAGATCTGTGTAATTCCCTACTCTTTCTTCACCCCAGACTTCACCCTTGATGCCTGCAGTTGTGCACCTTTTCTAACCTTTACTTCTCTTCAGTGCTTCTCCGTTGATGGTAAGGTGTGACATGCCTGGCTGCTGCATTCTTGCAAGGGATTTTTGGAACTGAGGGGATTCCTGTCTCTGTGCCCTGAGCATTAGATGGATCTGATGCAAGTTGCACCTTGTCGATGAGGGGATCGCTTTTTGCTGGCTGCAGGATATATTTAAGTCCTGTCCATGTCCATCCTTTCCGAACCCACTAAATACATTGATGTACAGACACTATCACCAATAGATTCCATATCTCTCATTTATGATGTCTTGACCACTGTGCACACCTAAAGTCAAATATATTGTGCAAATACCTGTATTGCAATCAAATTTTTAATGCCAAAAGATTTGTGTAGCTTCCTACTCCTTCTTTCCATCACATTTCTCTCGGTGCACCTTTTTAATCTCTTGCTTCTCTTCGGTACTCCCTCGATGAAAGGGATATATGGATGGGTCCTGCATTCTTGCAACGGCCTTTTGGGACTGAGGTGGTCCCTGTCTCCAGACCCTGAGCACCAGAAAGATCTTCTGTTGGTTGTACCTTGCTGCACGGGCAGCCTAGTCCTGGTTGCTTTCTGCCACATGTGCAGACATCTGGGGAGGCTGGCGGGAAGATACATGGCACTATCCTGACAGCATCATCTTGAAACTACACATCTGTCAACCAACTAATACTGGACATTGGCCTCAATTGGCCACTGAGTAACGAGAATGGTGCATGAATGATAAGTAGAAAAGAAAATAAAGACTTGCATTTATATAGCATCTTTCACAATCTCAGGATGTTCCAAAGCGCTTTACACACAATGAAGTATTTTTGAAGTGTACGAAATGCAACAGCCAATTTGCACATAGCAAGGTCCCACAAACAACAATATGATAATAACCAGATAATCTTTTTAGTAATATTGATTGAGGGATAAATATTGGCCAGGACATCACAGAGAACTCCACTACTCTTCTTCAAATAATGCCATGGGATCTTTTATGTCCATCTGAAAAGCCAGATAGGGCCTTGCTTTAACATCTCATCTGAAACATGGTACCTGCAACATTGCAGCAGTTCCTTCGTACTATACTGGAGTGTCAGCCTAGATTTTGTGCTCAAGTCTCTGGAGTGGGACTTGAACCCACAACCTTCTAACTCAGAGTCAAGTGAGCTACCACTGAGCCGCAACTAATATCTAAGAATGATTGTAATCAGATCATTGAAGCCAGGAGAGATACTCATCAGTATTTCAGCCCGAATCACTTGGAGACTAGAAGAGAAACACTCCTCCACTCCACAAGGTAATGGAGCAGATCATGTCATGGTGTGAAGCTAGGAAGTGGAGCCTGGAACAACCTGACGAACAAGGTCTGGAATGGGCCAATGTTGTGCATGGACCTTAAGCAGCACTAGACTAAGACTGAGCAGCAAAATCTCAAGAATTTACATTCAAAATGCAGTTGTACCAGAGATTTCCAGGCAGTGATACTATGCTTGCTCATCATTACATTCTCTTTCTGTAGTGTATGTAAAGAAGCTTCAGCATTGGTTTCAGCTAACAGATCAATGTAGGAAACAAGGTCTCATTTTTTGACCTCAGCTAATATATTAATCAGTTCACAGAATGTGATAATTAGAGGGGCTCAGATTTTTAGTATTATAAATTGACACTTTGTACGTTGCTAATATATTGTATTATTCGTTTTATTAAATATGCTTCTTGTGTATCCTTCAATAAAATATCCGGTCTGTGATGCTATAATCAGTCACTGGGGGGCACCATGTGTCTTTTGCATTGCAGTGACTTGCTTCTATATAGATGACAAATTCAGATTGTATCCGTACTATAGTTCTTTAATATTTTAATTATTTGAAATTATTTCCAAAAATGTTATCAACCAAAACATGACATTTTCTACCTGAAGCCATTTAAGTCAAAATGCATAAATTAGTGAAGATAAACAATTGTTAACTTGTTGGGAACCATTTGTGGTGGCACTGTGATGGTGCTGGAAAATAACAGATGAGAGACTAATTCCTTCTCTCTTGGAGTTGTTCATGGTATTGCTGCTTGTAAGGCAGCAGTTGGTGCAATCTGGATGAGGCTTGAGCCCTAGATGATTTAATACCCTTATCATTTAACACTCTGATAGCGATAAAACAGCAATGGCTGCTGAAACAATTGGAGAACGCAAAGGAACAGCTGAGGCCTACCAGCCTGGTGTGTGGGAGGAAGCACCTAGATTTTCTGATTGGACCACCTGCAAGACCTTTAGTGTACTAAACCTGTGTGTAATTCTGGGGTTGGCATCATTATCAGCAAGCTGAACAGCCGCAAATTTATGGCCTGCACCATGAACTCTGCTCCCTGACCACTGATGCCACCTTCCCCCCATTCTCACAAGCTGAACCAGACTCTGTGAAACCTTGGCATCACATTCGATCGAGAACTGAGTATTAAAGCCTACATCCTATTCAGCACCAAGAGCACTTACTCCTACCTGTGCACCATCACCCTTTTCCACTCCTATAACATCCCGACTGCTACTGAAATCCCTACCAACACTTTTGTCACCCATAGACTCAACTTATTCAATGTTCCCTTTGCTGGCCTTCCTTCCTCCATAAGCTTTAACTTATTCAAAACTCAGCTGGCCATATTGTATCTTACAGTAAGTCCCACTCACTATCATTCCTATCTCGCTGACTTATGTTAAAATCCTTGACTTTGTCTTGAAATCATTCCATGGCCTCACCCCATCCTTTACTTTGCATCTACATTATCCTTCAGTATTTTAAAGAACTAGACCACATCCCTCTCTCAATCTTCTATTTTGCAGTGAAAGCAAGATCAATTCTGGAAGCATCCTTGCATAATACAGATTTAAAAAAAAATGTTTCCATTTTTGTAATGAAGAGATCAGCGATGTTACTACTAGGGAGGCACCCAATGTCAGCATCAAGCACTCCAAGGATAGATATAAAACATCTCTACCCACATCTCAATAGAACCTCTCTGCTGCAACAATATGACACTTCAATTTCCCACGTCAGCTATATTTGGGAACTTTATGACTACTACTGCCGATATTTTGGCACTTTCAAGTCAATATGAAGTGGTTTTGGCTGCACACCAATGCAAAAGTATCAAAATAACTCATGAATCACCCTGATCAATGTGCCTAGCACATGAGGAAGCCAAATGGTTTGGACCACTTAGGCTCTTTATAAACTTAGACCTAGAAATTGGCCACCTTAGCACCTCCCACTATTGCCTCTGGTGGGGGTGGGGGCAATAATGGGGAGCTGACCTCTTACTGACCGAGCGCAGCAGGATGAACGACTCCTGCTAAATTTGGCGGAAGATTTCCAGTGGCGGTAGGATGCTGCACCCCAATCTCATTTGCCTGGTGATCGTGACCTCATTGCCGTGTGCATCGCCCCAGTAGCACCCCGGACCCGAACTTTGGTTCTGCCCCCTGCAGCATCGCCAGGCGAAAACACCGACAGTTGCAGGAGGCATTGAATGGGAAGCTGGGCGCTTTAGGGGTGAAACTTAAAGGCAGCAGTCAGTGCCAGCTGTGGCTCAGTGGGTAGCACACTTACCTCTGAATCAGAAGATTGTGGGTTCAAGTCCCACTCCAGGAGCTTGAGCACATAAATCCCGGCTGACTCTCCAGTGTAGTGCTGTGGGAGAGCAACACTGTCGGAGGTGTTGTCTTTCAGATGATGTTAAACCGAGGCCCCATCTGCCCTCTCAGATGGACGTAAAAGATCCCATAGCACTATTTTGAAGAGCAGGGGAGTTATCCCCAGTGTCCACGCCACTATTGATCCCTCAATCAATATAATTATTGTGTTCCTCACACAGATGAGACTGCACACAGGGAGATTAAAGTAACAGTCTTTATTAAGACACTCCAGAGTGAGGAATAGGTCTGAGGGGCCGGCTTATATGCTGGGATCCCTTGGGACTTCAGGGGATGCTCTCCCTGGTGGCGGAAAATGGGAGTGCATGCTTTACAGATAAACAACATCACTCCCCCCGCCAAAGTCAAAGTGAAAACTATTTACAAGGTGAGGCGGTCGGGAGCCTTTCTTTCCCTGGTGGACTGCCTCAGTACAAATGTCTGTTCTGGTGTGTTGGCTGTGCCCTCGCTGGGCTGGCGTGTTGTTGGCCCTGTAGGCTGCTGGGTGAGCCTGGGCTGTTGGGCGTGATGGGTTCAATTTCCTGGTCCGGGGTGGTATCGTTGATCCTTTGGATGTATGTTGTGGGCTCGCAAAAGGTGGTGTATCTTGTGGGTTGTTCAGGGCAGCCTGTGAACCGCAGCCTCGTTTGCTCCAGGTGCTTTCTGCAAATTTGTCCATTGTCTAGTTTGAGTACAAACACCCTACTCCCTTCTTTAGCTATCACCGTGCCCGCGATCCACTTGGGACCATGTCCATAGTTTAGCACATACACAGGGTCATTCAGATCAATTTCCCTTGACACAGTGGCACGACCATCGTTTACATTTTGTTGCTGCCGCCTACTCTCTACCTGATCATGCAGGTTGGGGTGAACCAGCGAGAGTCTGGTTTTAAGTGTCCTTTTCATGAATAGCTCAGCCAGGTGCACCCTGTGAGTGAGTGGGGTCTTGTGCGGTAGCTGAGCAGTACTCGGGACAGGTGGGTTCGGAGTGAGCCTTCTGTGACTCGTTTAAGGCTCTGTTTGATTGTTTGTACTGCCCGCTCTGCCTGGCCATTGGAGGCTGGTTTAAACGGGGCCGAGGTGACATGTTTGATCCCATTGCGGGTCATGAATTCTTTAAATTCGGCACTGGTGAAACATGGGCCATTGTCACTGACCAGTATGTCAAGCAGGCCGTGGGTGGCAAACATGGCCCTCAGGCTTTCAATGGTGGCGGTGGCGGTGCTTCCTGACATTATTTCACATTCAATCCATTTTGGAAAAGCATCCTCCACCACCAGGAACATTTTACCGACAAACAGGCCCGCATAGTCAACATGGATCCTCGACCATGGTCTGGAGGGCCAGGACCACAAACTTAATGGTGCCTCTCTGGGCGCATTGCTCAACTGAGCACACACGCTGCATTGCCGTACACAGGACTCTAAGTCAGAGTCGATACCGGGCCACCACACATGGGATCTGGCTATCGCTTTCATCATTACTATACCCGGGTGTGTGCTGTGGAGATCCTTTTTGGGTAGCACTACACGGTTACCCCACAACAGGCAGTCTGCCTGAATGGACAGCTCGTCCTTTCACCGCTGGAATGGCTTGATTAGCTCTTGCATTTCAACGGGGATGCTGGCCCAGCTTCCATGCAGTACACAGTTTTTTCCTAGGGACAGCAGAGGATCTTGGCTGGTTCAAGTCCTAATCTGGCGGGTCGTGACAGGTGATTTATCATTTTCAAACGCTTCCAAGTCTACAGGCTGCGTCACCATCAACAAGTTTGCAGGCTGCGCCATTTCCACCCCCGTGGTGGGCAATGGTAGCCGACTGAGAGCATCTGCACAGTTCTCGGTGCCTGGCCTGTGGCGAATGGTATAGTTATACTCTGATAGCGTGAGTGCCCACCTTTGTATGCGGGCTGAGGCATTAGTATTTATCCCCTTGTTTTCAGCGAACAGGGATATGAGGGGCTTGTGATCGGTTTCCAGCTCAAATTTGAGGCCAAACAGGTACTGATGCATTTTCTTTACCCCGAACACACACGCTAATGCCTCTTTCTCAATCATGCTGTAGGCCCTCTCGGCCTTAGACAAGCTCCTGGAGGCATAGGCGACAGGTTGCAACTTCCCCGCAACGTTAGCTTGTTGTAATACACACCCGACTCCGTACGACGACGCATCACATGCTAGCACGAGTCTTTTACACGGGTTATACAATACAAGCAGCTTGTTGGAGCATAAAATGTTTCTGGCTTTCTCAAAAGCAATTACTTGGCTTTTTCCCCATATCCAGTTCTCAACTTTACGCAATAACACATGTAGCGGCTGTGTCGAGAGGCAGATGGAGAGGCGGGAGCTCGGAGCAGCGCGAGTCCGGGAATTTCGGGAGGCCTATAAAGGCCTAGCGTCGGCAGAGCAGCATCGGGACTTCGTCGGAGAGGGAGTGCGGGAGTCCGGGGGAGGCCTATAAAGGCCAGCCAGTGCAGCTGCAGCAGGGAGAGAAGGCAAAAAAGAAGTAGAAAGAAATCGAAAGGTGACATCACAGCCAAAGGGGTAAGTAATTGGTAAGTAGTTTTTCTTTTTCTTTTCTTTATCAGTAAGTAGCCTTTTAGCCTTGTTGCCAAATTAAGTTAATCTAAGGATTAAGACATTGCAGGAGAGCTCAGACACGTGTTATGCTCCGCCTGTACTATGTGGGAAGTTAGGGACTCTTCCGATGTCCCTGACAACTACGTGTGCGGGAACTGTATCCGCCTGCAGCTCCTGACGGACCGCATTGCGGCACTGAGCTGCCGGTGGATTCACTCTGAAGCATGCACGATGCTGAGAATGACGTGAATAGCACATTTAGTGAGTTGGTCTTACCGCAGGAACAGCGTACACAGTCAGATAGGGGATGGGTGACCAACAGGAAGAGCAGTGGAAGGAAGGTAGTGCAGGGATTCCCTGTGGTCATCCCCCTGCAAAACAGATACACTGCTTTGGGTACTGTTGAGGGGATGACTCATCGGGGAGGACAGCAGCAGCCAAGTCCATGGCACCGTGGGTGGCTCTGCTGCACAGGAGGGCAGGAAAAAGCGTGGGAGAGCTATTATGATAGGGGACTCAATTGTAAGGGGAATAGATAGATGTTTCTGCGGCTGCAATCGAGACTCCAAGATGGTATGTTGCCTCCCTGGTGCAAGGGTCAAGGATGTCTCGGAGCAGGTGCAGGCCATTCTGAAAATGGAGGGTGAACAGCCAGTTGTCGTGGTGCATATTGGTACCAACGATATAGGTAAAAAAAGGGATGAGGTCCTACAAGATGAATTTAGGGAGCTAGGAGCTAAATTAAAAAGTAGGACCTCAAAAGTAGTAATCTCAGAATTGCGACCTGTGCCACGTGCTAGTCAGAGTAGGAATTGCAGGATGGCTCAGATGAATACGTGGCTTGAGGAGTGGTGCAGCAAGGAGCGATTCAAATTCCTGGGACATTGGAACCGGTTGTGGGGGAGGTGGGACCAGTACAAACCGGACGGTCTGCACCTGGGCAGGACCGGAACCAATGTCCGAGGGGGAGTGTTTGCTGTTGGGGAGGGGTTAAACTAACATGGCAGCGGGATGGGAACCTATGCAGGGAGACAGAGGGGAGTAGAATGGTGGCAGAAGCAAAAGATAGAAAGAAGAAAAGTAAAAGTGGAGGGCAGAGAAACCCAAGGCAAAAAGCAAAAAGGGCCACATTACAGCAAAATTCTAAGGGAGCAAAGTGTAATAGAAAGACAAGTTTGAAGGCTCTGTGCCTCAATGCGAGGAGTATTCGGAATAAGGTGGACGAATTAACTGCGCAGATAGCAGTTAACGGGTATGATGTAATTGGCATCACGGAGACATGGTTCCAGGGTGACCAAGGCTGGGAACTCAACTTCCAGAGGTATTCAACATTTAGGAAGGATAGACAGAAAGGAAAAGGAGGCGGGTTGGCATTGCTGGTTAAAGAGGAAATTAATGCAATAGTAAGAAAGGACATTAACTTGGATGATGTGGAATCGGTATGGGTGGAGCTGCAGAATACCAAGGGGCAGAAAATGCAAGTGGCAGTTGTGTACAGACCACCAAACAGTAGTAGTAAAGTTGGGGACAGCAACAAATAAGAAATTAGGGATGCGTGCAATAAAGGTACAGTAGTTATCATGGGTGACTTTAATCTACATATTGATTGGGCTAACCAAACTGGTAGCAATGCGGTGGAGGAGGATTTCCTGGAGTGTATTAGGGATGGTTTTCTAGAACAATATGTCGAACAACCAACCAGGGAGCTGGCCATCCTAGACTGGGTGATGTGTAATGAGAAAGGACGAATTAACAATCTTGTTGTGCGAGACCCCTTGGGGAAGAGTGACCATAACATGGTAGAATTCTTTATTAGGATGGAGAGTGTCACAGTTAATTCAGAAACTAGGGTCCTGAACTTAAGGAAAGGTAACTTTGATGGTTTGAGGCATGAATTGGCTAGAATAGACTGGCAAATAATACTTAAAGGGTTGATGATGGATAGGCAATTGCAAACATTTAAAGATCACATGGATGAATTTCAGTAATTGTACATCCCTGTCTGAAGTAAAAATAAAACGGGGAAGGTGGCTCAACCGTGGCTAACAAGGGAAATTAAGGATCGTGTTAAATCCAAGGAAGAGGCATATAAATTGGCCAGAAACAGCAGCAAACCTGAGGAATGGGAGAAATTTAGAATTCAGCAGAGGAGGACAAAGGATTTAGTTAAGAGGGGGAAAATAGAGTAGGAGAAGAAGCTTGCCGGGAACATAAAAACTGACTCTATAGAAGCTTTCTTCTATAGATATGTGACGAGAAAAAGATTAGTGAAGACAAACATATGTCCCTTGCAGTCGGATTCAGGTGAATTTATAATGGAGAACAAAGAAATGACAGACCAATTGAACAAATACTTTGGTTCTGTCTTCACGAAGAAAAACACAAATAACCTTCCGGAAGTACTAGGGGACCGAGGGTCTAGTGAGAAGGAGGAACTGAAGGATATCCTTATTAGGTGGGAAATTGTGTTAGGGAAATTGATGGGATTGAAGGCCGATAAATCCCTGGGGCCTGATAGTCTGCATCCCAGAGTACTTAAGGAAGTGGCCCTAGAAATAGTGGACGCATTGGTGATCATTTTCCAACAGTCTATCGACTCGGGATCAGTTCCTATGGACTGGAGGGTAGCTAATGTAACACCACTTTTTAAAAAGGGAGGGAGAGAGAAAGCGGGTAATTATAGACCGGTTAGCCAGACATCAGTGCTGGGGAAAATGTTGGAATCAATTATTAAGGATGAAATAGCAGTGCATTTGGAAAGCAGTGACAGGATCGGTGCAAGTCAGCATGGATTTATGAAAGAAAAATCATGTTTGACAAATCTTCTGGAATTTTTTGATGATGTAACTAGTAGAGTGGACAAAGGAGAACCAGTAGATGTGGTGTATTTGGACTTTCAAAAGGCTTTTGACAAGGTCCCACACAAGAGATTGGTGTGCAAAATCAAAGCACATGGTATTGGGGGTAATATACTGACGTAGATAGAGAACTGGTTGGCAGACAGGAAGCAGAGAGTTGGGATAAACGGGTTATTTTCAGAACGGCAGGCAGTGACTAGTGGAGGTCCGCAAGGCTCAGTGTTGGGACCCCAGCTCTTTACAATATACATCAATGATTTGGATGAAGGAATTGAGTGTAATATCTCCAAGTTTGCAGATGACACTAAACTGGGTGGCGGTGTGAGCTGTGAGGAGGATGCTAAGAGGCTGTAGGGTGACTTAGACAGGTTCGGTGAGTGAGCAATGGCAGATGCAGTATAATGTGGATAATTGTGAGGTTATCCACTTTGGGGGCAAAAACACGAAGGCAGAATATTATCTGAATGGTGGCAGATTAGGAAAAGGGGAGGTGCAACGAGACCTGGGTTCATCAGTCATTGAAAGTTGGCATACAGGTACAGCAGGCGGTAAAGAAGGCAAATGGCATGTTGGCCTTCATAGCTAGGGGATTTGAGTATAGGAGCAGGGAGGTCTTACTGCAGTTGTACAGGGCCTTGATGAGGCCTCACCTGGAATATTGTGTTCAGTTTTGGTCTCCTAATCTGAGGAAGGACGTTCTTGCTGTTGAGTGAGTGCAGCGAAGGTTCACCAGACTGATTCCCGGGATGGCTGGACTGACATGTGAGGAGAGACTGGATCAACTGGGCCTTTATACATTGAAGTTTAGAAGGATGAGAGGGGATCTCATAGAAACATACAAGATTCTGACGGGACGGGACAGGTTAGATGCGGGTAGATTGTTCTCGATGTTGGGGAAGTCCAGAACCAGGGGACACAGTCTTAGGATAAGGACTGAGATGAGGAGAAACTTCTTCACTCAGAGAGTTGTTAACCTGTGGAATTTCCTGCCGCAGAGAGTTGTTGATGCCAATTCATTGGAGATATTTAAGAGGGAGTTAGATATGACCCTTACGGCTAAGGGAATCAAGGGGTACGGAGAGAAAGCAGGAAAGGGGTACTGAGGGAATGATCAACCATGATCTCATCGAATGGTGGTGCAGGCCTGCACCTATTTTCTATGTTTCTATGTTTCTAAGAGGGTGCAAAATAGTTGAGGAGTCCCAGGAACGACCGCAGCTCCGTGACGTTCTGTGGCCTGGGCGCGTTCCTGATAGCTTCTGTCTTGGCGTCTGTGGGCCGAATGCCGTCCGCCGCGATCTTTCTCTCCAAAAACTCCACTTCTGTTGCCATGAAGACGCATTTCGATCTCTTCAGCCGCAGCACTACGTTATCCAGTCGCTGGAGGACCTCCTCCAGGTTTTGTAGGTGCTCGACGGTGTCCAGACCCCTGACCAATATGTCTTCCTGAAAAACCACCATGCGTGGTACTGACTTGAGTGGGCTCTCCATGATTCTCTGGAAGATCGCTGCAGCCGACCGAATTCCAAACGGGCATCTGTTGTAGATGAACAGTCCCTTGTGCGTGTTGATGCAGGTGAGGCCCTTCGAAGACTCCTCCAGCTCCTGCGTCATGTAGGCCGAAGTCAGGTCGAGCTTGGTGAATGTGTTGCCTACTGCCAGCGTCACAAATAGGTCCTCTGCCTTGGGCAGCAGGTATTGGTCCTGTAGCGAGAAACTATTAATAGTTACTTTATAATCGCCACAAATCCTGACCGTGCCATCACTTTTGAGTACTGGAACAATTGGGCTGGCCCACTCGCTGAATTCCACTGAGGAGATGATGCCTTCGCGTTGCAGCCTGTCCAGCTTGATTTCTACTCTCTCCCTCATCATGTGAGGTACCGCTCGTGCCTTGTGGTAAATGGGTCGTGCCTCTGGGACCAAGTGGATACTCACCTTCGCCCCGGAAAAGTTTCCAATACCTGGCTCAAAAAGGGAAGGAAATTTGTTAAGAACCTGGGTACATGAGACCTCATTGACATGTGATAGCGCTCGGATGTCATCCCAGTTCCAGCGGATTTTGCCCAGCCAGCTCCTTCCAAGCAGTGTGGGGCCATCGCCCGGGACAATCCAGAGTGGCAGTTCGTGCACCGTGCCCTCGTAGGTGACCTTGACCATGGCACTGCCCAGGACAGTGATGAGCTCTTTGGTGTACGTTCTCAGTTTCATATGGATGGGGCTCAGGGCTGGTCTGAGTGCCTTGTTGCACCACAGTCTCTCAAACATCTTTTTACTCATGATCGATTGGCTAGCGCCAGTGTCCAGTTCCATGGCTACGGGTAAGCCACTCAATTTTACATTGAGCATTATAGGTGGACATTTCGTCGAAAATGTGTGCACCCCGTTTACTTCAGCATCTGCCTCCTCTCTCTGAGGCTCGAAATTGCTTTGATCCACCATGGACCAATCTTCCTCTGCCATGTGGTGGTTAGCAGGTTTTTCAGAGCTTGAATAGAAACATGGAAAATAGGTGCAGGAGTAGGCCATTCAGCCCTTCGAGCCTGCACCGCCATTCAATGAGTTCATGGCTGAACATGCAACTTCAGTACCCCATTCCTGCTTTCTTGCCATACCCCTTGATTCCCCCTAGTAGTAAGGACTACATCTAACTCATTCTTGAATATATTTAGTGAATTGGCCTCAACAGCTTTCTGTGGTAGAGAATTCCACAGGCTCACCACTCTCTGGGTGAAGAGGTTTCTCCTCATCTCGGTCCTAAATGGCTTACCCCTTATCCTTAGGCTGTGACCCCTGGTTCTGGACTTCCCCAACATTGGGAACATTCTTCCTGCATCTACCCTGTCTAAACCCGTCAGAATTTTAAACATTTCTATGAGATCCCCTCTCATTCGTCTGTACTCCAGTGAACACAAGTCCAGTTGATCCAGTCTTTCTTGATATGTCAGTCCCGCCATCCCGGGAATCAGTCTGGTAAACCTTCGCTGCACTCCTTCAACAGCAAGAACATCCTTCCTCAAGTTAGGGGACCAGAACTGTACACAATACTCCAGGTGTGGCCTCACCAAGGCCCTGTACAACTGTAGTAACACCTCCCTGCCCCTGTACTCAAATCCCCTCGCTATGAAGGCCAACATGCCATTTGCTTTCTTAACCGCCTGCTGTACCTGCATGCCAACCTTCAATGACTGATGTACCATGGCACCCAGGTCTCGTTATTCCTCCCCTTTTCCTAATCGGTCACCATTCAGATAATAATCTGCCTCTCTGTTTTTACCAGCAAAGTGGATAACCTCACATTTATCCACATTATACTTCATCTGCCATGCATTTGCCCACTCACCTAACCTGTCCAAGTCACTCTGCAGCCTCATAGCATCCTCCTCGCAGCTCACACTGCCATCCAACTTAGTGTCATCCGCAAATTTGGAGATACTACATTTAATCCCCTCGTCTAAATCATTAATGTACAATGTAAACAGCTGGGGCCCCAGCACAGAACCTTGGGGTACCCTACTAGTCACTGCCTGCTCATCTGCAAGCTCGTTGGAGGTGCCCCATTGTTCCATAGCTCTTGCAAACATACCCTTTGAAGTGGCATGAATAGGCTGAATGGAAGCCTCCACAACGCCAACAAGATGTGAATTGTCTTGCATTCATCCTTTGTTGCGGACTCTGAGTCATCTGGGTCTCCTGAGGCCTGCTGGCAGTTGCAGACTCGTGGTTTCTGCCCTGTACATTTCTGCTCGTAAACACAGTTCCAGTTAATTTATGAACATTGCTAGCACTTGTAATGCTGAGAGATTTGTTTGGTGTTATCACTGGTGGACATAAATGGCTATCGCAATGGCCTTTCTGAGAGTCGGTGTCTCTACAGTCAAAAGTTTTCGTAGGATGGTCTCGTGGCCAATGCCCAGCAGAAAAAAGTCTCTGAGCATCTGCTCCAGGTAGCCATCAAACTCACATTGTCCTGCAAGTCGCCTTAGCTCGGCGACGTAGCTTGCCACTTCCTGACCTTCAGATCGCTGGCACGTGTAGAACCGATACCTCACCATCAGTACGTTCTCCCTCGGGTTAAGATGTTCCTGAACCAGTGTACACAGCTCCTCATACGACTTATCTGTGGGTTTCACCGGAGCCAGAAGATTCTTAATGAGGCTGTAGGTCGGTGCCCCGCAGACCGTGAGGAGGACTGCTCTCCTTTTTGCAGCGCTTCCTTCTCTGTCCAGCTCGTTGGCTACAAAGTACTGGTCTAGCCATTCAACATAGGCTTCCCAGTCCTCACCCTCCGAGAACTTCTCCAGGATGCCCGCAGTTTGCTGCATCTTTGCGTTGGATTCATATACTCGTCACCAGTTATTGTGTTCCTAACACAGATGAGACTGCACAAGGGAGGTTAAAGTAACAGACACTCCAGGGTGAGGAACAGGCCTTGGGGGCCGGCTTATATAGAGCGCTCTCAAGGAATGCTGGGATCCCTTGGGACTTCAGGGGATGTGCTCCCTGGTGGCGGAACATGGGAGTGCAAGCTTTACAGATACACGACAATAATAGAAACAAATTATTTGATCATTATCACATTGCTGTTTGTGGGAGTTTGCGGTGCACAAGTTGGCTGCCGTGTTTCCTACATTACAACAGTGACTACACGCCAAAAGTACTTCATTGGCTGTAAAGTGCATTGAGAAGATTGGTGGTCATGAAAGGCACCATATAAATGCAAGTCTTTCTTTCTTTTGAGGTGGCCGAGTTAAATTTTAAAAATTCCCAATTCATGTTTCTCCTTTTTGTTTAGCATCATATTCGGCTGCGATCGATCAGCTCGGCCCTCCGCTGCAGTGCATCAGGCTGATCGAGCCGATCACGGCTGCCATCAGGGAGCAGGTAAGCCTTTCCATTGCAGAGCGTGCAGCAATGGCCGTTCCCGTTAAGGGAGGGAAGAAGCCTCCGAATGCGGTCGCGCTGCACAGCCGATTGTGCAGCCCTGCACATCTACCTTCCCGCCTGCATCCAGGACAGAAGAGGAGTGCTTGATTTAGCACTCCACTTCCTTCCTGGAGTGCAAACCCTGATTTTTTTTTTAAATTGAAAAGCATTAGCGCCTGGTGCTAATTTTTTCAACTTTTAAAAGTTAGTGCCCTCAATGAGGCACTCCCGAATTTCTCCCCCTGAGTATAGAGTCTTTTAAATGAGAGAGGATGTTGCCACCAGCTCTCTTAAACATAAAGCATAGGCCCTGAATTCATGGCCTCTCCAGGTGCATACGAGGTGCGCATGTGACTGTAGAGGCCCCGCAGGTTTCAGGTTTAGGTATGTGAAGCGCATGCGCCTAAACCCGGAACTTGCGATCTGTCAAGAATCTGCTTGACAGATTGCACACATCCGGAAGTAAAGGGCCTCCGCAGCAGAGCGTTCGGCTATTTGCCCAACTTCTGCCCAGCAAATGCCCTTGAAATTCTTATGACCGATAAAAGCATAAGGCTTGCTTTTATCAGCGTAAGACTTCTAAAGGAAAGAAAAATACAATTTTTTCAATAATTTTGACATTTAAAATCCTGTTAAATAAGGTAAGTTTATTTTTAGACCCTTTAAAATATGTAAATTTAATTTTCAAAAAATAAAATTGTTGTTTTAAATAATTAATTAAATTCAATTTTGATTCATTTTAAATATGTGACGCTTTAAAAAATTTATTTTAGGTGTTTGTGTGTTTTGGGGGGTATTCCCATTCATACTTATGATGATTCCAATCATCAAATGAATGAATGGAAATACCCCTACTTGGATTGGTTGGGCTGCCCCACGTGATCCCAGGGACGCATATGAAGCACCTGCGTCCCTGGAATATGTGAGCCTCTACGCAGGCCTTCGCATAGAGGCCCAAGGACCAGAAGTCTCCGAACCCCCCAGACCACCAGGTAGATTCATAGAAATTTTTCAGGTCGGAGACATCCGCCCAAGGGAAGCCTCTGACCACAATTTCTGGGCCATAATCACAGGGGTCCAGAGCTCTGTGCGTGTCCTGCTGTGCACAAATCCCTCAATGTTTTGCTTTTTGTCTTCTTTAAAAGTCACAGATATGGAACTTTATCATATGCTTTCTGAAAATCCAAATAAGTCATATCAAGTGGATGGCCCTTGTCAACTAATTTTCCTGCAGCCTCAAAGAATGATTTAAGTGAAGGAATTGAATGTAATATCTCCAAGTTTGCAGATGACACTAAACTAGGTGGCAGTGTGAGCTGTGAGGAGGATGCTAAGAGGCTGCAGGGTGACTTGGACAGGTTAGGTGAATGGGCAAATAAAAGCAGATGCTGTATAATGTAGATAAATGTGAGGTTATCCACTTTGGTGATAAAAACAGGAAGGCAGATTATTATCTGAATGGTGACAGATTAGTAAAAGGGGAGGTGCAACGAGACCTGGGTGTCATGGTACATCAGTCATTGAAAGTTGGCATACAGGTACAGCAGACGGTGAAGAAGGCAAATGGCATGTTGGCCTTCATAGCGAGAGGATTTGAGTATAGGAGCAGGTAGGTCTTACTACAGTTGTACAGGGCCTTGGTAAGGCCACAACTTGAATATTGTGTACAGTTTTGGTCTCCTAATCTGAGGAAGGACATTCTTGCTATTGAGGGAGTGCAGCGAAGGTTCACCAGATTGATGCCCGGGATGATAGCACTGACATATAAAGAAAGACTGGATCGACTAGGCTTATATTCAATGGAATTTAGAAGAATGAGAGGAGATCTCATAGAAACATATAAATTTCTGACGGGACTGGACAGGTTAGATGCAGGAAGACTGTTCCCGATGTTGGGGAGGTCCAGAACCAGGGGTCACAGTCTAAGGATAAGGGGTAAGCCATTTAGGACCGAGATGAGGAGAAACTTCTTCACTCAGAGAGTTGTGAGCATGTGGAATAATGAAGAATTTACACCGCACAGGAAGTCTGCTCCATATGGTGTCAAGTTCAACTGTTGAGATTGATTCCTCTAGGGGGTCTCACACTACATTTCTCCTGAGTAAGGTTGAGCCCAGGCTCCAGATTTAGATTGCAACTTTGGCTAAAGTTGTAGTATAAACGCAGCCTACCTGCAATGCAATGTCAAACTAGATTTACAAAATGTTCAGCGAGTTGCTTAGACCGCCTACAACTATTTTTGTACATACTTTATCAAACTACCCACTATTTTTGTATCTGTCCATGCCCTTAATCTTTAAAAATTGATTCTCTTGGAACAGCGAATAAGTAAGTACATTCACAGAGCTCTCTCCTGGATCTGAATGGCGTCCCGGCAGCATAAACAAGTCTGTCCCCTTGTGTTAATTCGCCATTCAAACTGACACTGCAGTCCAGAGATAGAATTCGAGGTAGCTCCTCCTTCGCCTTAAACTGAGGCTGTGCATTTCATTGAGCGCCAAGTGGCGCTGCAGGATTGCATTTTCTGACAAATTTGCGAGGTGTACAGGAAACCGTTCACACAGTTGGATGTTATATATTTACTTTGCACAAAACAAGGTCTAAGTTTATTGCATCAAATATTGCATTAGTCTTTAGGGTCATATCATGCTATTATATTTAAAACTGTAGACACATATCACATTGTTTTCAAACTCAGATCAAGAGGTTGGGCTAGAAAGAGTGACATTTTTGGTCATTAAAGACTTTGTGGAACTGGATATTTTAGCAGATGCAACTATTACATTTTAATGAAAAAATTTAACTTTCTGTTATTGGAGTTTGAAGTTGAGAAAATATTTAAAGCTACTCGATATTGTATTATTTCCAGGCAACCTATATTTTATCCTATTTGGTCGAGTTCAATTTCTTTTTTTTAAGCATTCACCTTCAAGATACATATGTGCACTGGGAATATATCAGTTCCTTATTGGACCGTGCATTTTTCAAATTCCCCATTTAAGTTGATCTATAATATATTTTGGCAACTCTGTAGATTACATATGTATCGGACAATATAGTTACACTGATCATTGCATACATGGACACAAATTGTCCAAAGTGCGACAGCTGAGAGATAAAGGAATCAGCTGTGGCCTCTGAATCGGAAGGTTGTGAGTTAACGCCCCCTCCAGAGATTTAAGCACAAAAATCTAGACACTCACTGCATAGCTGAGGCAATGTTGGGGCTACCGTCTTTTGGATGAGTTGTTAAACCAAAGCCTTGTCTGCCGTCTCAGGTGGACGTAAAAGATGCCTTGGTGCTATTTGGAAGAAGAGCAGGGGATTTCTCCCAGTGTCCTAGAACTAGCCAATATTTACCCCTCAACCAACATAAAAAATGAGATCACATTGCTGTTTGTGGGACCTTGCTGTGCGCAAATTGGCTGCTGCACTTCCTACATTACAACAGTCACTACACTCCAAAAACGTACTTCATTGGCTATAAAATGCTTTGAGACGTCACAAAGTTGTGAAAGACTTTCTTTCCTCATAAAATAAAAATTAACAGCAAAAGAACTTGCATTAATAAATAGACACATGGCAGGTGAAATTTAATGCGATAAGTGTAACGTGATATACTTTGGGAGCAAAAACATGGAGTGGCAGTAAATTGTACTATTTTGAGCGGGCGGGGGTGCAAGAGCACAGGGCCCTCAGGTGCATATTCATAAATCCTTGCAAATTGATAAGGCAGTTAATAAAGCATATTGAATTTTTAAATGGGGCATTGACTACAAAAACAAAGAAGTCATGCTAAACCTTTACAAATCTCTGGTTGGTCTTCAGCTGGAGTATTGTATACGATTCTGGGCACCATACTTTAGGAAGAATGTCAAGGTCCTGGACAGGGTACAGAGGAGATGTACCAGGATGTTACAAGGGATGAAGGACTTCAGTTACATGCAGAGTTTGGAGAAGCTGGGATTTTTCTCCTTAGAGAAGAGAAAGAAAGACTTGCATTTATATAGCCCTTTCACAACCTCGGGATGTTCAAAAGCATTTTACAGCCAATGAATGACTTTTTGAAGTATAGTAACTGCCATAATGTAGATAAAGGGGAGACCTAATAGAGATTTTCAAAATTACGGGGGGTTTTGATAGTGCAAATAGAGAGAAACGGTTTCCTCTGGCAAGTGGGTCGGTACTCAGAGGTCCCATAGATTTAAAATAATTGTCACATGAATTAGAGAGGAAATGAGGAAAAATTTATTCAGAGGGCTGTTAAGATCTGGAACACACTAGCTGAAAGAATGGGGGAATTAGATTTGATAGTAACTTTCAAAGGAAAATTGGATATATACTTGAAAGAGGACTAATTTGCAGGCTTATGGGGAAAAGTCTGGAGAGTGGGACTAATTGTGTAGCTCTTTCAAACAGCCAACACAGGCATGACCAGATGAATGGCCTCCTTCTGTGCTGTAAGATTATATGATTGTATGATAACAAGGGTGCACTTACATATTTTACACATTCACATAAATAGGAACATAGGAGAAGGCCAATCAGCTCATCGAGCTTGTTCCACCATTCAATGGCTGATCTGTATCTTAACTCCATTTATCAACCGTAGTTCCATAATCCTTAATACCCTTTCCATTGACCTAGCCTCAACAACACTTTAGGAGAGAGAGTTGCAGAGTTCTTTCGTGTCAAGAAGTGGTTTCTGACATCACCCTTGAATGGCCTAGCTCTAATGTTGAGGTTATGCTCCCTAGTTCTGGACTTCTCCACCAGAGGAAATAGATTTTCTCTATCTACCATATCGAATCCTTCGATCATCTTCCTCCTCAATTAGACGAGGGGATTAAATGTAGTATCTCCAAATTTGCGGATGACACTAAGTTGGGTGACAGTGTGAGCTGCGAGGAGGATGCTATGAGGCTGCAGAGCGACTTGGATAGGTTAGGTGAGTGGGCAAATGCATGGCAGATGAAGTATAATGTGGATAAATGTGAGGTTATCCACTTTGGTGGTAAAAACAGAGAGACAGACTATTATCTGAATGGTGACAGATTAGGAAAAGGGGAGGTGCAAAGAGACCTGGGTGTCATGGTACATCAGTCATTGAAGGTTGGCATGCAGGTACAGCAGGCGGTTAAGAAAGCAAATGGCATGTTGGCCTTCATAGCGAGGGGATTTGAGTACAGGGGCAGGGAGGTGTTGCTACAATTGTACAGGGCCTTGGTGAGGCCACACCTGGAGTATTGTGTACAGTTTTGGTCTCCTAACCTGAGGAAGGACATTCTTGCTATTGAGGGAGTGCAGCGAAGGTTCACCAGACTGATTCCCGGGATGGCGGGACTGACCTATCAAGAAAGACTGGATCAACTGGGCTTGTATTCACTGGAGTTCAGAAGAATGAGAGGGGACCTCATAGAAACGTTTCAAATTCTGACGGGGTTAGACAGGTTAGATGCAGGAAGAATGTTCCCAATGTTGGGGAAGTCCAGAACCAGGGGACACAGCCTAAGGATAAGGGGTAAGCCATTTAGGACCGAGATGAGGAGGAATTTCTTCACCCAGAGAGTGGTGAACCTGTGGAATTCTCTACCACAGAAAGTTGTTGAGGCCAATTCACTAAATATATTCAAAAAGGAGTTAGATGAAGTCCTTACTACTAGGGGAATCAAGGGGTATGGTGTGAAAGCAGGAATGGGGTACTGAAGTTGCATGTTCAGCCATGAACTCATTGAATGGCGGTGCAGGCTAGAAGGGCCGAATGGCCGACTCCTGCACCTATTTTCTATGTCTATGTTTCTATGTTTCTATCCCTTCATTGGTTATACTCCAGGGAATACAAGCCTTAGTCTATGCAACCTGTCCTCATAATTTAACCCTTTTCACCCCAGTATCATTCTGGTGAATCTGCGCTGTACCCCCTCCAAGACTAATTTATCCTTCCTGAAGTACGGTGCCCAGAACTGAATGCAGTACTCTAAATCTTCTTCTTCTTAGGCAGTCCCTCGGAGTCGAGGATGACTTGCTTCCACACTAATATGAGTTCTCAGGTGACTGATGAGACCAATGCGGGAGCTGAATCTCTGTCACAGGTGAGGCAGGTGGTGGTTGAAGGGACAGGTGGGTGGGGTGCTTGGGTTGTCGTACGCTTCTTCTGCTGTTTGCGATTGGCTTCCACATGCTCCCAGTGAAGAGACTCGAGGTGTTCGGCGCCTTCCTGGATGCTTCTCCTCCACTTTTAGCAGTTTTGGGCCAGGGATTCTCAGATGGAGACGTTGCACTTTTTCAAGAAGGCTTTGAGGATGTCCTTGAAGCATTTCTTCTGCCCACCTGGAACTCGCTTTCCATGTCGGAGTTCTGAGTAGAGCGTTTGTTTTGGGAGTCTAGTATCGGGTATGCGAACGATGTGGCCCATTCGTCGGAGCTGATCGAGCGTGGTCAATGCTTCAATGCTGGGACTGTTGGCACTGACACTGGTGCACCTATCCTGCCAATGGATTTGCAGGATCTTGCAGAAGCAGCTTTGGTGGTACTTCTCCAGTGCTTTAACGTGCCTGCTGTACATGTGGTCTAACCAGAGCTCTATACAACTGTAGCATAACTTCCATCCCTTTGTATTCCAACCCCTTTCAGATAAAAGCTAACATTCCATTATCCCTTTGCACCTATTCACTGGCTTTAATGATTTCTGTAAATGGATCCCTCAAGCTCTCTGTTCCTTCACATTTTCTATCTTCTTGCTGCTTAGAAAACACTGATCGTTTTAAGTTCAATGAGTTCCAGCAGCATCTATCAATCTTTGTCTCTTTCTCTATTTTAATTGATTGTTTGAATTAAATATGCAACCTGGTAGTGTTTAGAAATATCAGTAAAAGAATCATGTACTTGTCGGTGTCTGTGATATTTGTGTGTTCATTTCGTTAACACCAATGTGTGAGAAAGATCTACAGATTGCGAAACGAATAAAGTTTGACACTAATATCGAAATAAATGTGTCGTATTTAAAACTTGCATTGTTAAAGTTGTTGTTTCCTCTTGTATTTGCAAAGGGAAAGAAGGGATCCTACGGTGCATTCCCGACCTGGCTGGGAGAGATCTGCTCAGAGGAACACTGTCACTCGAATCCCAGGGTGAGCAGAGCCGAGCCGGGTTAACCAGTCTCACTCCAGGCCAGAGATCCCAGCTCAGTGAATTAAACGCTTCCTACAAGAACAGATTCAACTTCCCGTTCGTGATCTGTGCCAGGATGAATGACAGGGACACCATAATCCAACAGATCAGCAGCAGGATCCGCAACAGCCCAGAGCACGAGATTAAGCTCAGCATTGAGGAGGTTAAAAAAATCTGCCACCTGCGTCTTTTGGATATCTTCAACCAAGTACCCAAGGCCATCAAGCTGTAATAAGAAGGGTTGGCAGAGATGTTCCAAAACATCAAATACTCGGAAATACATTCTCTGATGTATTAGCACGTCGTGCTCTGAATGAAATGTGCAAACCTCTTGTAGAATGCAGAATGTAACTTTGCAAATCGAATAAATCGTTTTGAAATCTAATAATGCAGCGAAACTAGAATATATTGCGTTTGTTTGATTTGATTAGGTTTTACACTCATAGGAAAAGAAACATATCTGTACATTAGCCCCAGCACTTTCCCACGTTATTGGTGTAGATGGTTATTATTTATTGAACATAATGCCCTTTGAAGACGTCCTTCAATTTAGTCACGTAATGAATTAAAGTTCCGAACTCTCAACAAAGTTCCCAGAAATAGTCAGAATTTGATTGAACTAGTCACTAACCTGAACCAGTTATCCACAAGGGCTCAATCTCAGAAGAAACGTACTAATTGCTTTTTTTTTTAAATTGAGGAAAATAACTCGCGCATTGTTTTGACAGAACGAATTGAGGCAGATAAAGCTGCCGAGATCAGAGTCCCGTTAGTCTAATAAATAGCCATGATCATAACTCGTCTAGTTAATGGTCATTTATCACTTTGCGATTACAGGATCTGAAAGGTGTTCACAGGACAGACAACTCGGAGCTGAAATTTATGAAGCACAATCATGCAATATAATTCAAGTGACAACAACTTTTGTCAGTTTTATCGCCTTTTTAAATTGTATTTTCAGTTTATTGCTTCATCAAATTCGCATACGGTGATTTAAAATTAGTCATTAACATGGAATCGACTTCAAGGCCCGAAGAGAAAAGTGGGGACTTCAATTTGGTCACAGTTTTACATAAAAATATTAGCCGGTCACTAAAACCCAGAAGGAATGTCAACTGAATTGTGGAGAAAGGTTGTCCCACTTAAAATAACATTGGCAGAGATGTTAAAGTCTAAACTGCGGCAAGGAGCCGACTCTTTTCTATTAAATAAAAACGTTTTTGTCGGTTCTAAAATATAAAAATCATTGTCACCAAAAGGTTTCCCGTTCACCGATGGATTTAAAATACCAGCATGATTTCAAATATTTTGCTGACATTGCCAGGGCAGTTTGTAAATTACCACGGTCTCTAACTATCAATTGTACTTGCACTCCAAGACAGGTTGGCGGTAACATGTCAAAACCTGCCCCAGAAGGTAAAATATCCTTTCAAATAATTCTGCTACTCGGGTTACACATGGCAAACGTCCGTATATAAATATAAACTATGCAGTCTGTTCCGTGCAGACATTCTCCTAAGGCTGGAAATGTTGCAATAATATTAAGATATGATCAAATAATGGGACCAACAGCACTGGTATAAGACATGAATAGACAGGTGTATTATGTTCTATGGCGGTTGTTACAAAACATGATCGCTTTACTAATATATTCCACAACATAAAATGACGTGCCTCATTATATTGCGTAGGACGAAATGTGATACAGTATACTACGTAATTAATATATTTCATATAGTTTTTATATGTCTTTGTTTTGTAAAAATTGAGAAGCAACCAAGTTGCAGTACCGCCACTGAATGAGAATGAAGACTTTTGTGGAGATGCCCCCAACGCCCATTTCTCTAGACATTGCCCGAGAAGGCTACAAACACAGTGCGTAAAGAGAGAAGATGCACTTTCCACGTCGTCACATATATTGTATATAGATTATAAAGTATATTTTAACAACGTTCGACACCCTAATGGGTCAGTTTACTTATGCCGTCTCGTCAAAAAATTCTGTGCAGATTGGGTCAATAACATCAACATAATTTGTGTGGTTGTATTTCAAATTTGGAGGATATTCACGTGTATATGTATATAACTCTTTCTTTTACTGCTCAGTGTCTCAACGTCAAACCAAAAGATCAATTTCAGACCTAACTTTGACTTGTAAGTAGCAGTATGAAACGAGACCGAGATGGAGGTTCAAAAATCCTTCCACATCTAGTTTTCAATACACGAATCAACCTTTTTGGACAGACCAAAACGTTTAGTTTCTATTCAGGTTTATCTGGGCCATTGTTTCCGTGTGTTCTGATGTGCTTTTATTTTTTTTAATAATAAAACCCTATTTGTCCAGTCAGGTTAATAAATGCACTCTCTGGTGTTAGATACAAAATATCATATTCAACTCTTGGCATTTCTTTGAAATATTAACTTTGCAAGTGAAATCAAACTGAAAAATCTGAGAATCTCGAAATCCTAATTATATAACATTTCTGATCAATCTACCACTTATGATTCCGCTCCCAAGAAATGTATGCATGTTTTTGTTTATATTCTCGCTATTTATTCTGATTGTTATTAGCATATCAGAATCTTCAATAATTTGTCAGGTTATAATGATCGACATGCACCATTTATTCAATCAAATTTGATCTATTTCTGTAAAATCTGTTTCATCTCAAAGAAGTTGTGGGTGTAAAGCGTCTCCTGATTAGAATCAGGAGCCCTGAGCAATACATAAAGAATACACGTTTATCCGCTGTTGACCTGATAACCTTCAAACTCGATTTCACGCAATTGAACATTTAGCATTTGACAAATAATGTATTGCAACTGCAAGTTCATCCAACTTCCTGTTCTACCAAAGGGAATGAGCACACTGCAAATCAACACAACATTTCTCACTCTTGGCAGCAACTCTCTGTCTGGCTGAGAATTCATTCGATATTAAATCATTTTTCATAAAATGGCTCTCTGTGAAGAGTTTTATTTTGTGGTCTTCGAAATATCAGAACACAGATACACCCCTAGCTAGATTTCAAGATTACTGTGCTTTCCAAAAACACAAACATGTTTTATTGGTATTTGATTTACGTGTAAATTATGACTTATTTTGGTTTCCCACTGTCCAGTATATATAACAGTAAAACATTTGATTATGCTTGTAATTAGATTTTACTAAATTGGTGTAAAGCTTTCAGGCTGGTTTCATCATGGGACCTGTTAGACCAAGATTTGTTCTCTCTTTCCCTCCCAGATAAGAACATAAGAATTAGGAGCAGGAGTAGACCACAGGACCTCTCTCGAGCCTGCTCTGCCATTCAATAAGACCTCAACTCCACTTTCCCGCCCGATCCCCATGTCCCTTGATTCCTCCAGAGTCCAAAAAATTATCTATCTCAACCTTAAATATATTCAACGATTCAGCATCCTCAGCCCTCTAGGGTAGAGAATTCCAAAGATTCACAACACTCTGAGTGAAGAAATTCCTCCTCATCTCAGTCTTAAATGGCCGACCCCTTATCCCCTTATTCTCGACACTCGAGCCAGGGGAAACAACCTCTCAGCACCTACCCTATCAATCCCCCCAAACCCCAGAATCTTTCAGTGAGATCACCTCTCATTCTTCTAAACTCCGGAGAGTATAAGGCCCAATCTATTCAATCATCTCCTCATAGGACAACCCTCTCATCCCAGGGATCAATCTAGTGAACCTTCATTGCACTTCCTATAGGCAAGTATATCCTTCCTCAGATAAGGAGAGCAAAACTGTGCATATAGCTTAAAATGAATACTGAATATCTGTCCACGATGTGATATATAACTAGTCGATTCTGCTGCCTTTTGAACCTTGTGTGACTGGTCATTTCCACCACTTCTGTCTGGGTCATTCTCGTTACCTGCAGAACCAGTTAGCTTTCCAAAGCTGATTTTTTTTTAAAGTTTCTGAATGTGATTAATGATTTTACTATCAGGAACGTTGAGGTTAAAGTGCGGAAGGTTGGAATAGAAGGAGGAAGCTTCTCAAACAATACTTGGTTGAATATGCAGCTCTTGCTCGAGTCGCTCCTGTCTCCTTATCTTTTTAAATGCAAATCTTTGGCTGTACGAATTAGTTGACGTCACCTGCCTTTAGTTTGCCATTACTAATAGAAGCTTGTAAACAATCGTTAATCATGTGGGACACGGGCGGATCGCCCTGATCGCCTTTGGAGAGACACTGTTAAAGGCAAATCAGGAAAAAGAAAGTCCTGAAAATAAAAATCTGGATTTCTCCAAAGCAGCATGCCGATTGCGCCCTATCGCCAACATGTACGTGAGCTATCTTCTGGATAAAGACATGAGCATGTACTCAGGGTCCGTCCGGCATTCTGGCATCAACCTGGGCGCTCAGAATTTCGTCGGCCCACCACAGTACCCGGACTATGCTAGTTATCATGTGCCCGGCGTAAACCTCGACAATCACCCGCAATCTTCAGGATCCTGGCCTTCTCCTTATGGCCCTCCCCGGGAAGATTGGAGTGCCTACGCGGCACCTACAAACACGGTCCACGCCATCAACACCTCACCAGGGACTCTCTCTTACAACCCCACAGATTATAACTCGGTTCAGACCCCGGGATCTGGTGTGATACAGCCTTTAAATAATAACCTTCTGGAACAGCATTCCCCCAACAGCCAAAGGCGCAACCCTTACCAATGGATGAGGAAGCCAAACCAGCAGCTATCAGCAACGGGTAAGACTGTGTTTTGTGCCTTAAAACTCCCAGTTTGCTACCAGTTGCAACATGCTACCATGTTGGGGTTGCTACCAGTACTCCATTTTCACATTACTACCAGATTCGCTTTACCATCCTCGTAGCATTGCCGTGCAAAAACAGAATGCTGCATAATACTCCTTGTGTGCAACTACTATTACATTTCTGTTGTAAAGATTTCCTCGCCTCACTTATAACAAGTGTTGAAGATTGTTGCCTTCTTCAATTGTCTATTACTTATTTGTAGAGAATAGCCCAGCCCTTCAAAGGCCATGGAGAATTGTTTTCTCCAAGACTGCAGTCTTCTTTCCATCGTCTTACATTTACATTGTATATATAAAATGTGAATATAAAAGTCTCCTCGAATCTACGTAGCGTACGAGGCATCTTAGAAGATAAAATGATTTTTGTGCTTTTAACTCCACTGCCACAAAACCAGTCGCATCTTGAGAAATTGATCGCACTTTTTTGACAAGCACAGTAAAAGCCCGGGTTCTCTTCATCGGAATCAATGTAAATAAATATTATTGATGTTGAGGTTCAACTCTAATGGGAGTCGAGTAAATAAATGACTTTTCTTTAAAAAAAAATCTGCTGAAGTTGATAACATGTTCCCTGCTAAAATTCTTCGTATAATAAACAGCGATTTCTTAAACGTAGCCTGTCTTACCTTTAATTGGACACCCACCAGACCTGCAAAGGAGATCTTGATGTAGACAGCCTAATATATGTACCAATGATCTATTTATAATATGTATCATACACTGTCAATCTGTCAGGAAATTCCGTTTAAACACTAATAAATGAGGAGGTAATACCGTGTCAGAATGCTTTCTATAATGCTATCTGAAAGACCAGCTCCATGTATGCATTGTACTGCGAGGTAAGCAGTATTTATTATAGTCGGTACTTTCTCATGTGGACACTGGCTGTAACAGGCCAATATAATAGCATTATTATTAATGTATAAATGAATGGCAGTAAATTTGTAACTCAGTTTTGTGACGGCTATTTCTTCTGCTTTTTCACCTTAATTTATTCATTAGCATCCTGATAAGGCTCTTAAAATGTGAAGACATACTTTAATTGCAATAATTCCAAACCCTGTTATCGACATTCGAAGATTTTATAACCAATTTCGGCCATATAAATCACTGAACAGTGTCGACTGACAATTGTTTCTGAGTCATTAAGCAAATACTTTTATTAGTACCTGCTATTTTTTAAGCACTAAACAGTATTCTTTTATAAATAGCCAATCTGAAAACTGGTTTACCACTCGCATACTGTAACTTAGAATGTCTTTTGTCTCTCCCCACCCAGAACTGATTGCACTTAAAAGTATTGAAGATGTAAAAGAATCATTCTCCATCCTTCGCTAATTAACATTAACTTTCACAAAATATTTCCATGGTCATCCCAGAAACAAGATTGCTTCGCTTATACCGGTTTGTGCACAGATATATAAAGTTATAGTTTATCTCTTAGTAACTCTTCAACCAGTATTCCAGCACAACGCATCCTTCAACCAGTATTCCAGCACAACACATCCTTACAGCTAACTAGCTTTGCAGGACGCATCTGGACTTGGTTAGAGTTTAAAATCGTTGATTTAACATTGGGATTTGAAGCAACATTGGCTGCAAGATTTGCATTTTTCACAGTTAGCAATTTTCTGAGATCTATTTTTGACAGTTACAAGTGACATCTCGGAGCCTTGCTGCAATGAGGAAGATTTGCCCTTTTGAGTTGCAATGTCCTCAGTCTCTTTGGTCGAGTGGAAGATAATAAGTGAACTTGTCGTTGCAACTCTTGTTATAGGTCAAATGCTAAAACTAAAATGTAAACTAGAGAAGAGGCAGCACGACCAGGCGCCGGGCTTAATTGTAATGGAAATTTATTTTAGCCTGAAGACTTGTATAGAGCCCAGATCGCTTTAATTTATTTATTTTATTTACCCCTCTCCAAGCCGCAGACTGATGGTTGATCTCTTGTGTGTCATGACCTTTCAACATGAAGTGCTTTGATATACACCTTTTTCTACCAGCCCCATTGTTCCATCTATCTCCCGGAAAAGGGTGGCGAGTTTCGCAGCAAATAAAGAATTTTGACATTTCTGCAAGATCCCGTTCAGTTCCCAGGCCGTCACTGAACAATAAATGTTACTCATTCCAACTAACCAAGTGTTACCTGTGACATACATATATGTCAATGAGCTCCGAAAAAACGTTTCTGTGAAATCTTGTTACAAATTATACTTGTGGTAATTAATGTTGCAGTATTCCAAATTCAGAATAATAACTTGGAAAAGAGACACAGCCCACGCCTGAAATTTAGAAACTGCAAGAGTTTGAATTGCAAATGTAATAGTCTTTTTTGGTGCTTTCAATTTACCAAGCAATGCTGGTGACAAGAGGGCAAAGGAAAGTGGAGCCGAGGTCGAAAAATACGGTTCCTTTTTCCCGAAATAAATATTTATAATTTAGAACGTGTGCAAGCTAGAAAATATGCCTTTTTTAAAGTGTGTGTTTTTATTTTACTTTTATCATGTTTATACAGAATTGCGCTTTAGGTGAACTGGAAGGAAACTATAATCAAGAAGTTGATCCCGTTCCCAATGGGTTCGCTGACCCTTCCATTCAGCACCCAGGGATTATTTGTGTAATTCTTGCTCCACGAGATAAGCCATGTGGTTTAGATGATTAATGTGTCTTTTTAAAAGTACATTTGTCAGATCATTTTTTTGCGTTCTACAAATGCCCGTATGCGCCCCCGCCCCAAGAATCAATCTGGATCTTTGAAGCAGGTTCCCATTGAAATTCTCTAGCATTCTTCTGTCTTTCGGAATGGGGTTTTAAATGTAAATGTGCTGAGGTTTGTGATGAAAGGTTCTGCCGCCATTTGTTCAGGAGTGGTAATTCAAACAGAATGGGCTTGTTATTCCACCACTGAAAAAATCTCTTTGATAAGATCGCCTTGTACTGCATTGTTTGAGCCGTGTTCCCCTTTAAACAGCTGTATACAATGTCCCCAGATCAGACATGTTTCTTCGCGGGGTGCTTTTGTTGCGGTTTGCAGAGAATTACTTGAACAAAGTCAGCCTGCCGGCGTTGAACATCTAACTACAGGCAAAACAGATTTGTGTGATAGGGAGCGCGACCTGTGCCTGCATTTCCCCCCAAAACCGCTCGATTCACGGCGCAAATAGATAGACGAGCGTAATTATTAAATCCGATGTTAACTATAATAGAACCACTTCCATCTATATAGTATTTTAAGCAGTTCTCATTCTTGTACGCCAACGCAGCTGCGCCTCACGCAACACACCTGTTTGTCCTGTATTACCAATGGGGAGATTAAATGTTAGGAACCGCCTTAGGTCTCTGGCGGTTTTCATTTTCACCTGTTTTTTTTTGAGAGTGTGAACATTCCCCAAATACTCAGATGCCGCATGCCCGGAAAGACATTCGTTGCGCGAGTTATTTTAATGTTTAACTTAAGGGCCCTCGCTTTCGTTGGACATGTTTGACCGTTGCCTGTTTTGTTAAAATGCACTCAAACTAACATTTGCCCCCACAAAATGTCATTATCAACCCACTGAAGTGAATTCCTGACAAGCCTTGGCATTGGTTTGATAGGATGTGGCTAGGCCAGTTATTTCGATTAGCTCTTGATGTTACTCCAACCTGGCCAGTCTTTGACCTAACTCAGCCACAATACTGACCACAAAGGGATCAATTTTTCTCACGTATTCATTATTGATTAACACAGACTGTTTCAGCTACGATTTCGTAATCTGAAGTTTGGCCTTGTGTGGTGCTGTGCTTTCGGCGTTGGTTAATGAGTAAGACTATCAAAATCGTATAGTCGCTTGTAAAATAAATCAGTTTAGCTTACTTAAAACACCTTGGGAAACAAGCTCAAAATGATCGGGATTTTTGGTCAACTTTTTTCCAATCTTATCTCAGAACCTTTAATCATTTTGACTCAGATTTTCAGGCTTTCTCAGCCAGTGTCATTTCCCTTAAAGTTATAAAAAGACCGCTATGTCAGGTGCCCAGTATAAGTCTGGCCTGGAAGATGCACCTGTTGATAAAAAAGGCTCGAAGTTTTATCTCTTAACCCGAATGAGACGGATGTCGTTTATTTTGCAAACATTTCTTTGATCTGTGCACTTTTCGAAGAATCATTTGATCACGGACATATAGAATAAGTGCAGGGTATTCTTTTAACCAGAAGAAATATAAAAGTTAGAAAGTCGATACTGGGCAGTAGTAAATAGTCGCCAATAGAATTGAGAAAAAGAAGCATTGGAAGGTGTATACTTTAAGTTGCACAATAAAACCAGTTGTATATATTTAGGATATGCTCTATTTTGCCTCCTGGGGTGCGTCGCCTTTACAGCACTCTGTAGGTTAAGATGGGGCGGCTCCGGTGTTTTTGTGCCCTGGTTAAACATCTGGGTTCAGCTATCGATTGACCTCATTTAACCTTTTATTCCAATTTGCATATACATGAATATTTTCTTTTGTGGTTTTGGGCCCTCCAAATCAATCGTCTTTTTATGCGGTCAATTCCCTGTTATCTTGGAGAAACTGCAAATGCTAACATTTATTTCTCGTGTGAACGTTGAAATATATATATGGTACAAGTAGCCATGGGATATGTTCAGGACACGGACACAAAATATTCGGAAGGATTTCAGATCAGCTCGGCAAAATGTCAACACAAGAAACTAAATCGCTGCACATTCAGTAATATTTATCAGATACTTAATAACCTAATTAATTATAATCAGTATTCCATTTTATACCTCTATAAAGGTCCAACTGTTTCACTGTTCCGCGGGAACCGACGTCACAATAATACAGAATTCATTTCCTTTATATTATATGCGCTTCTACTCTTTTTTTCTTGTAGATAAAACAAGAACAAAGGACAAATATCGGGTGGTATACACAGATCACCAGAGGCTGGAGCTAGAGAAAGAGTTTCATTATAGCCGCTACATCACCATCCGGCGCAAAGCGGAGCTGGCAGCTAATTTGGGGCTTTCTGAGAGACAGGTTAGTCACAGCATTGAAACTGCGCGCCCGCAGCACACTCCACACCAAACCTCAGAGCTGCCACTTCGGCGCGTTCACGGAATATTCAGAGAGCTACTTTGCGAATAACCTATAACCCGATTTCTTCTCCCATCTCTGATTGAGAGGGAAGATTAATTCATAAACCACGGGATAGGTTGAAAATGGTTCTTGAAAATGTAACCCATGTGTGTTCGCTGATAAATATGTAGTAAGAAAGCCACGGTGGAGAGTACAGTCACTGTAATAGTTCGGTATAAATCTCGAGAAGTGATCTGTTTTACAAGTGGCAGTGGTTCAAAGGATGTCCTTCCAAAAGTTTTGAGTCACAACTATTTCTAGGGGGTAAATTTCTGACCAATCTATGTATATTGGGCAGCCAGCGCCTGTGATTTAACACGAGAACTAAGGTTAGCGAAATCAAAAACAAGGAGGGACTCTAAACTTCAATTCATCACAGACCCTGTGTAATACATGGCCTATAAATCTGATGGGTTTTAATTTCCCGCTGTGATTCACAATTATTTTAAAACAAGCTAATTTAGTAAACTGAAAATTAATTTCCCAATGTCGTGTCTATTGTAATATTTGGCAATAGCAGGGGTCGTAGCAGCATGTCACATTAATAAAAAGGTTAATGAAGTCACAGTCACAACATGAAATAAATATCCACCGTACATTCAACTCGAATTAGGCACTGCAGCTAAGATAATTACATTTGTAATATATCACATTCCTTGCAGTTATTCGTACATTTACGTCATGTTTTTGACACCACTCAATAATGGCTGGTTTCTTAAGAGTAGAAAAGACCCGCTGTGTAAATCTGAACACGTTTATTACAAGCAGCTAAAGGTAACTTTATGTGTAGGTTTCTGTGGTCGGGTAAGAAATAAAGATCAATTTAAACGCAATGTTTTTTTTATTTTCTATGTTGTTACTCGGGCGAAAACCAAGTCCAAAAAAGCAACGTAACTATCAGAAATTATACTTTACATATATTTAACAATATTCTTCAAATTATTAACATTGATGGCGTTGATGTTTGTGTAGTTTATACAGTCGATACAGCCTGTATCCCGGACAGCGATCCTTTTAACATAAGTTAAATGGAACCTGGTCTTGTAGTACTTTACTAAGTTGTTTTTCATTTCGGCGTTTTTAGGTAAAAATCTGGTTCCAGAACAGAAGAGCAAAGGAGCGAAAGATGACCAAGAAGAAGTTACAACAGCAGTCACAGCAGGGGTTGGCCCAGCTCAGCCCGGCTCCTCCCGGGACAGCCGCTTCTCTTTCGGTTACTAACGGTGGGGTACTGACTGCCAGCGGTGGGGTCTTACCTGGCACAGTCTCTCAGTGAACACCTTCCACTGTACAGCGATGCAGAGACAGGGGGAAAGTGTGCACTGGCACCTCCTTAATCAAGGAGCTCCAGATTCTTCAGTGTCCAAGAAGACTTTTTACAGCACTCCAGGGATACATTACGGAAGCGTTGGACTTTTTAAAAAATCTGACATTGTTTGGACATTTTATTTCACACTTCAACCAGCAGCTATGAAATTCTGATCGCTAAAGGGCACTGAAGATTTGCCACTGGCGTACTGACAATGTGAACTGATTGTAATTTGGATAATTGTTCTCCCGTGTGTTTCAGGCTTTAAGACAGTGAAATGTTTTGTTTAATATAGTTGCCAACTGCTAGGCGATATCTGGGTCTCAGAAAGACTATCAGTTGCATTTCAACATTTCAAATGTGAACCCCTTGCTCCCCAGAAATGCACCTGAATTGTACTGTACTTATTTTAATTGTTATTCAGCTTTCAATGTATATACGTTCTATGTTTTCCCTTTTAAAGACACTTTTGTAAATCTAACGCGCTAGTTGTAAACGGACCAGTTTATTATAATGTAGATCTCAAAGCCTGAGTTCCAAATCACATAATTTGATTTATCTTACTAGATGTAGGGAAGTTAATTGTAATTTTTCAGTACTGTTTTTGTTGGGGGGAGGAAACTCACATTCTCGTTGCTATGATGGCTCCAGGGTATTGAAGTAGTAAATCATCCATTTTGGTTGCATTTGGAAAGAGAGAAAAGCACTTTCACAGAAGTTAATGGATTGGTTTTACAATAGTGAGATCACTGACAATTGCTTAACGATCTGCTAATGCTTCATCTTTACTGCAAAAGGACATCCACAATGTTGAACCTTTTTGAAAGTTGCAGTTATAATACTCTGGCAATTACCCGTGTGTGTAGAATGTGGGGCCTCTTTACAAATAGCCATATTATTTGGCAATATTACACTCCAATCTTAATTTCCATTGAAGGCAAAAGGTGAACGGTACACCTACATTAGAAATACTGAAGGCCTCTGTCCAACAACATGCAAGTACGCATTTAACTTGTGTTTCGTTCTATTTTTGTTCCGTAAAAATTAAAACGGATAGAGAGAAAATGTAATTTAATACAATCTGACATTCAGTCTCTAACCTTTGCACCGATTGGCATGTGAGGGTCCGCTGATTGTTTGCAAGAGTAGAATAGGTCACACTACCACTTTGTTGATTGTACTGGAAAACGTACTTTGATACTTCCTACATGCGATCGAATAAATAGAGCTAGATAATTGATCTTATTGCCGATGAGTTGACTGGCGTTGCTATGCGTTGCTGTGAAACGGCAAACCATAAACTGTGTTTGGTGGCAAACCTGAGCAGAAGGGTTGTTTGTATAATGGTTACAGGGCAAAAGTCAGCATTGTTCTGCTGGGGGAGATTAAAAGTTTTTCAAAGAGTGAGACAACAAAATATGCGCTAACGAAGCTAGTGCATTTCTACTTGGAAGGAAAGCAGCGTGAAATACAAAGCGCTACTAGAGTCCTTCAATACGGCTGTGCACATTATGGATTAATGAGGCGCTTACATATTAATTCGGGCGAAAGAAAAATACCAATATTCAATTGTGGCATATAAACACCGATGAAAGTTATACAGTACAATTGGTATATAAAGACCACTCAGCGTCATTAACAAATATCAATCAAAATTTGTTGGAATTAAATATTTTATCGAATAGTATTCAAATCTAAGCAAATCGGTTTTCTAAAACTAGTTATTGCCACTTTATTAAATAGGCCTGAGGGACATTGGAATAATTCAGGAATTTAAAAAAAACATCACTTTATGCGCCTTTCTGTAGGGGAAAGCTGTATTTCATTTATACATTTGATAATCTAGTATGGCTCAATGTTTATGAATAGTTGTGTAATATAAACCAGGTTTGTGGTCAAATGGAATCAACTCTTCCAACAACTTTAGACTTGTTGCAATTTGTCTTCCATCCAAACAAAACATCAGCGTTAAGGGCCCGACTCATCTGAGCATCTTCACCAATGTAACTTTACACGGATAAAAAAAAAGTTCCATACTGAGAGATGAAATAAATGACTTCTCATATCCACACATATCAAACTAATGAATAATAGACACGCTACTTTCAATCTCTAGACAACATGGTGAAGCAACCGAAAGCATGTAATAGCATATTCTACTGTCAGAACAGTAGAATATATACAGTCCCAAGGATTATGGCAGGAGCCAGCTCACTTTACATTGCAAATTTAGTGTTGGCGTTTGTGACCTTACCCTGAGGCAACGCGATGTGCGATTCTTGTTTTTTTTTACCTACCTGCGTGTTTGACATCTTTGTGGTGTTAAAATCTGGTTTACAATGTGTTTGCAGCCTCGATGGCTCAGGCCCTGTCTCAAATGTTTGGACCCATGATACATTTTAAAGTATCTGACAAGTTAAAGGTGGGAGCAGGGCCACTTGTCACTGTGTCACTTTCCAAATATTTACATTTTTAACTGTTGAGAAGGCATTCTGCACCTACACATTTTCACGCATGCACAGATCTTTCTCCTGGACAAGACCGGCAAAAGTCAAGCAATTTAAGTAGGGTACTTGCCTGGCTGGACCTGGACTGCAGTTATCTGTCACAAACTGGTATCTGTTAGCAAATGCATCCTTAGTTTTGGGCGCTACACCACAAACACGATGCACTTACATTAGAAATGGTACAGAACAGAACAATCAGGCTGATCCCAAATGTAAAAGGGACGAGCTATGTGGAGAAATAGAGCAGCTCGAATTTTACAATCTAGCAAAAGGTAATTAAGGGAGAATTTCATTTGTACTTAAGTGTACCAAGAGTGCTGGAACAGAGAAGGTAAATAGAAATTAATGAAAAACAAATTTAGGAGCTACTAGGAAAACATATCTTTACTGAATAATTTGCTTGGAATAATTTGGCAAATAAGGTAATGACAGAAAAATATTGGGGTTTGAAATACAATAGATATCATGAAAGACTTGATGTACTACATGGTAGAACTTTGTATATGTAATTATGGCACCCAATCTCCTACCCCAGGGGCTATCAAAATTATTTAAATGAATCACATTACTACATTACTAAGTAAGGCAAACAAAAATATTAGAGGTCTTTAAAGTCATAGTATGCTATACAGATAATATATTCGGTGTGTCTCATTTAATATAACCAAATCACATTTTATTTAAAATCCCATAAAATACAGTTCTATATTATGGAAGATTTATTAAACAATGAACCAGCTAGCTCAGACATCTTTTCCCTATTTCTGATCAAGTTTAGCATCAAACAGCAGTTTCTGCAACCTTGAACTGTTTACCAGTAATTGCAGTGTTCTGTCACTTTACATTTTTGGTCATTTTATCTAAATCTAAACAAAAAAAAGTTACAGCAGGAAAAACGCTTAGTTTACAAAATATAATTTTATGAAATTGATTCGGGGCGTTTTAAAATATTTGATATTCAATTTTTCTAGACCCGAATATGTAAATGGTTACCGGGCATGCAGGCAATTGAAGAAAAAGCAACCCAGTACAGTTGAAATTTGTAAACAATATAAAATTCTGTACAGCAAGCAAGAGTTTTGCAAATGTATTCTTATCCAAGTTGGCACAGAAAAAGTTGTTCATTAGCCTCTCTCAAAATTAGTTCCTGCTACAGTCACCCTGCAAATGAATGGCTTTTAAAACACAGCAAGAGTAGTGTAAATATACATCTGATCACTTCTTCAGATATTTGGAAATGGCTCCATCTCAAGAGAAGGCACTTGTAACAGGATGGGAATATTGATCAGAGCTCTCCAAACTCCTGTAAGATCTCTATAATCTCCTCTAAATTCAGATTATGTTTGTTTCACGATAGCTAGCTTTTGGACTATTCCCAGTCGTATTAGCTTGATAGCTCACTTGATCAAACACGAGGTTGGACATAAAGTTTCGGAAATAAATTGCCTCGGGTTCTTTCCTAATCATGTCCTCCTTACTAATGCCATGTTCCCATTATTTCCAGCTGCTTGCAACTGTCTCGGATGAGAACCTTTCTGGTGATATTATTACAGGTTCACCAGAGAGTGGTGAACCTGTGGAATTCTCTACCACAGAAAGTTGTTGAGGCCAATTCACTAAATATATTCAAAAGGATTTACTACTGGGGGATCAAGGGGTATGGCGAGAAAGCAGGAATGGGGTACTGAGGTTACATGTTCAGCCATGAACTCATTGAATGGCGGTGCAGGCTAGAAGGGCCGAATGGCCTACTCCTGCACCTATTTTCTATGTTTCTATTAGGAAGACAGATGTCACCATTTGCTTAATTTTGACATTAAACTACTGACCATTTTTTGCTGAAGCAATTTCATTTTAGAAAATATGAACTCAGTTACTTATTACAGGACCGCCAAGATCTTAAAACAGTCTCCATTTTTTTTCCAGCATGCACTTCACTGTATCAGGAGTGACATCTAGTTTCGCTCATTTAACACGGTGACACGGAGTATGAGCTGGCTCATTAAGGATTTAAAAGGCAGCAGCCCGATAAGTTATTTTCCTTCCTGTTGCACTCATTAATATTGCATTACAGTCAATACTGCAAAGTTCTTTGTGTACTTTCCTGGGAATAAACATTATTTATAACGCAACTTTAAACGGATCTTCGAAGATTTCGGGTACAAACGTCGTAATCAATTTTCGAGTTAGGAGAATTGTTGATTGATATTAAATCAAGCTTACAAATAGTTCAAATTGCATTAGAAATGTTTGAAAAGGTTATTTAGTCGATCGCTTCGGTGAAGCCCTTGCATCTGCAGTAAATTATTCCGAATGCTTTGGTTACATTCTAAACCAAGGTGGGACCCTGTCAGGCCACCATCTTCTCGCCAGTTACTATATCAGCTCTAGCCAACAGGTGGCAGTATTGCATGGTGTAAGCTATTTATCTGTGGTCTCGTCCAAAGGGTAACTAGAATCTTTCTTATCCGCAATTCATATATAATTATTAATAATAGTCTTGCTGATTGCCAAACCATGAAAATATGTCAGGCAACTCACCAACTTTGGAACTTTGTGTCAGTAGACTACTCGCCTCTGGGTCAGAAGGTTGTGGGTTCCAAGTCCCACTGCAGAGACATGAGCACATAATCTACCGGAATGTTACACTGTCGAAGGCGCTGTCTTTTGGATGAGACTTTAAACTGAGGCCCCATCTGCTCTCTTAGGTTGATGTAAAACACCCTATGGCACTATTTCGAAGAAGAGCAGGGGAGTTATTACAACAGTGACTACATTCCAAAAAGTAAAGTGCTTTGAGACGTCAGGTGGTCGTGAAAGGCATTATATAAATGCAAGTCTTTTTTTTGGTGTCCTGGCCAATATTTAGCCCTCAATCAGCACAACTAAAACATAATTATCTGGTCATTATTACATTGCTATTTGTGGGAACATGCTGTGAGCTGCATTTCCTACATTACAACAGTGACTGCACTTCAAAAATACTTCATTGGCTGTAAAGCACTTTGGGATATCCTGAGGTTGTGAAAGGCGCTATATAAAATGCAAGTCTTTTTTCCTTAGAGCAAATGGTTTCACCCTTGGTTCAGTGGTAGCATTCTCACCTCTGAGTCAGAAGGCTGAAAGTTCAAAGCTCCACTTCAGAAACTTGAGTACTTAAGTTCAGCACTGTCAACAATACTGCCCTTTGGATGAAACGTTAAAGTGAGGCCCTGTCTACCCTCTCAGGTGGACATAAAAGATCACATGCCATTATTCGAAAAAGAGCAGGGAAGTCTCCCAGTGTCCTGGTTACCATTTATTCCTCACCAAAAACAGATGAACTATTCATTCATTTCATTTATGTTGGTGGGAAATTGCTGGGCACAATTTGGCTGCAGTGTTTCCTACATTATGTTACTGGACTAGTAATCCAGAGGCCTGGACTAATGATCCAGAGACATGAGTTCAAATCCCACCACAACAGCTGGGGAATTTAAATAAATCTGGAATAAAAAGCTAGTATCAGTAATGATGACCATGAAACTACCAGATTGTCATTAAAAAACATCTGGTTCACTAATGTCTTTTAGGGAAGGAAATCTGCATCCTTATCCAATCTGGCCTATATGTGACTCCAGACTCACAGCAATGTTGTTGACTCTTAACTGCCCTCTGAAATGACCTAGCAAGCCATTCAGTTGTAAGGCAGCTCACCACCACCTTCTCAAAGGTAATTAGGGTTGGGCAATAAATGCTGGCCTTGCCAGCGACACCCCCATTCCATGAATGAATTAAAAAAAAATAACATGAGTGACTTCATTTCAAAAGTACATAATTAGCTGTAAAGACTTTGGGATGTCTAGAAGTTGTGAAAAGTGCTGTATAAATGCAAGTTCTTTCTTTCTCTGAGTTAGTATTTTTGGCTTGTTTCTGTAATTAGAATGTAGCATTTGCAGCACAGAAGACGACACTTCAACTGGAATGAGCAACGGCATTCCCTGCCCTTTCCCTTTAACTATTAGAATCAAAGATTTTTATTGGCTCGTTTCAACATAGTTATAGCAACTTACATATATATAGCACCTTTAATGTAGAAAACATCCAGGTGCTTTAGAGAAGTTAAAAAAAACAGATGCAAACATTTAAGGAATAGCAAATAGGTGAGCAAATTAAGGAATAGCAAATTGGTGAGCAAAAGCTTGGTTAAAAACCTATGTCTTGAGAAGGCTTTTGAAGATGGAGTGGGAGGTAGGTATGTGAAGGCGTGTGAGGGTGGAGTTGCAAAGGGTAGAGTGGATTAAGTTGAAGGCTCTGCCACCAAAGGTGGAGCAGAGGGAGAAAGAATGCACAGGAGGCCAGTGATAGAGATACAATGGCACAAGGTGATAGAGCAATCTTAAATTCAATTCTTTGGGGGATCTCTGCTGCCCTTACCCTACCCCACACTAAGTCTTGGTTACTCTATCCTCACTAAAGTAAAATGGCATGCTGTCTCCCAGCACCACCAATTTACAATTCTCATCCTCATGTTTAAATCCCTCCAATCTTCTGACTCTGGCCAGTGGTAATCCCGCCCTTCCTTCACTCCACTATTGGTGGCCATGTGTTCTGCTGCCTAACTTCCATGCCCTGGAATCTCGTTCCAAAATCCTTCCCCTCTTCACCTCCCTCTCCTCCTTTAAGGCCCTGTTTAAAGCCCATCTCTTTTACCAAGCTTTCGGTAACAGTTCATAATATCTGCTTCTTTGGCTCCATCCATTTTTTGATTCTGCCTCTGTGAAACATACTGGGACATTTTTCTACATTAAAAGTACTATATAAATGAAAATAATTGTTGTTGGGACAGGAGGAGAATCCAGGTCAATGAGAACAGGTGTGATGGGCCATGGGTTAGTGTGGGACATGAGATGAGGGGTTATGTTTTGAACAGCTTGGAACTGATGGACAGCAGTGGTTATGAGTCCAGGAAGGAGGGCATTGGATAAGTTGTCTAAAGATGATGAGGTTGTGGATAAGGATTTTGTTGACAGTGGGGTTAAGGTAGAAGTGGAGGTGGGCAATGATGCGAGTGTGGAAGTGTCGGTACAGGTAGTGATTGGCACGTGAGGTCGGAAGCTCAGCTCTGAGTTGAACAGAAGGGTGATATTGTGTACAATCTGGTTCAGTCTGAGTAAGCAGCTAGGGAGCAGACAGAATTAATGGCAGAAGGCTGGAATTTTGGTCAGGGAACAAAAATGATGGCTTCTCTCCAACCAATAGTCAATGAAAGGAATATTTTTCTGATCCATGACTTAATGTCAGACAGACAGCATGGAGATTATCATGGGGTCAGGGCAAGTAGTGGAGAGGTGGAGTTGGGTGTCATCAGCATACATGTGTAAGCTGATTCTGTGTCTGTGGATGATATCATCTAGGGGCAACATGTAGATGAGAAAGAGGAGGGGTCCAAAGACATAACCTTGAGGGGCACTGGAGGTGATTATATGGAAACTAGAGGAGAAGCTATTTTGAAGATGCACTAGCTATGTTGGGTCAGGAATGGAACCATGCCAGGGCAGTTGTACTGAGGTGGACCAAAGAAGAGAGGTAGTAGAGGAGGATGGTGTGATGGGTCATCTCAAATCCTGCATGGAGGTCAAGGAGAGAAAAAGAACAGAAGATGTTGTGGAGTCTTTGATCAGGGTTTTCTTGTTGCTGTGGTCAGGGTGGAAACCACACTAAAGAGATTCGAACAACAAATCGGAGAGATGAGCAAGCAGCAGAAAGGTGATGACATACAGTTTGGATCTTACCGAATTAATTTCTCAATTACAATATGAAGCTTAGATCAAGCAGGAACCGGTTCCAATCAACCACATCATGGAATATTAACCGATCTGCTGAAGTACTCGATTTCATTTACTAGGGAACGGATTCAATTTTCAAAATTGATAACTTAACATGCTTTAAATGTCAATCATGCCTATCCTATTCCTTTACATGTCAAAATGGTGCATAAGAACATACGAACAATGACGGACAGGTAAAGACCCTCTGGTCCATTGAGCCTGTCCCACACAATTGCGATACCTAGTATATCACAATATATACTCTCCACCCCACACAAAGCCATGTGATCTCCTGGGAGAGGCAAAAAAACATTAAAAAATCCAAGCCAATTTGGGGAAAGCAAATCTGGGAACTTCCTTTCCGACCCACCAAAACTAGTCCAGGAGATGACTCTGGCTCTGAATTCTCTGCAGTACCTACCTTCAGTGATCTTCGCCCAGCCTGAATTCCCTGCAGTACCTACTTTCTGTGATCTCCGCCCCAGCCAGAAACAAATCCAGCTCTTGCTTGAAAGAATTCAGTGAAATCATTATCCATCGCCCGAGACGGCAGCTTGTTCCAGAGAAACACCATTCTCTGGGAAAAGAACCACCTCCTGAAATCTAACCTAGATCTAGCATTATACAACTTAAATTTGCGACCCCTGGTCCTGCCTAACCTATTGGAACAAACTGTTAACTGGAACACAATCGATTCCCTTCATTATGTTATAAACCTCAATCAGATCCCCCCCAAATCTATGCTTCTCTGAAGTATAGAGTCCCAACTCTTTCAACCTATCTTGAAAACTAAGATGTTTAATCTGGGAATTAAGCTAGTGCACCCTCTCCAAAGCCTTAATATCACCCCACCATGTGAGGAGCCCAAAACTGGACACAGTATTCCAAGTGCAGCCTGACCAAGGTCTTGTACAAGGACAAAACAGTATTACTCATCTTGTACTCAATTGTCCTATGGACACACTAGAAATTCTATTTGGGGCGATAATTTTTAAAATCTCTGAAGTGTATCACCAGGCGATAATAATTCTTTGCTCCCAGGAAATTCAGCTTTCGCGCTCCAAGAGGGAAGTAGAGTGCTAAATCAAACATTAACCACTATTCTTAGGGCGCTAAAGTGTGTGAGCATGGCGGTAGCAGCAGAGCATTGAAGAATGTTGAGAGCAATGCTACCAGCATCAGAGACTGCTTCCCGCGCTTAAAGGGAAGGGCCAAAGATGGCTTACAACATTCTTCTATTTAGTTCTGTGTGGCCAGGTGACCTGCATGACTTCCATTACAGCCTCAATCACTTTCAGAGTCAGGGGCATGGACATTGCACAGCAATGAGGCATCAAAAACTTTCAGCAGGCACCAGACTGGTGCAAATAAATAAGTTTGGCCTACATGACCACCACGGCCTTTAATTATTGCTCCCCAAGCGGCAAGCCAAGGTGACAACGCCTCCTCTTCTTGCCGTTGTTGACACCCGGTGATACAGCAGGGGGCAGGAGCCGATTTCAAATCCGGGGCGGTAACGGGGCGCTGCACACTTGATGACGTCACGATCTACAGGGAGCTAGAGATTGAGGCGGTAAGTGTTGCGCCAGTGCTAAACCAGCAGGGAAGTTCTCGGGTATTACTGAATTCACCTTGCCCAGTCGGTAATCCCTTAGTGCCCCATTACCGCCCTGCCCCGGCGCTAATAGGAGGCGCAAAGCAGCCGAATTTCTCCGCCCCCCCCCCATTTGCTCCAGCTATCGCTTCATGACATTGCTCATGTACCTTTAACGATGTATGCACTAGAATGCCCAAATCTCTTTCTATCTCCACCTTCTTTAATGCTTTTCCCTGAAGGGTGTATGAATGTTGAGCATTTGCCGTTGCCCACATGCGTAACACTGCAAACATTACAGGAGAAACGGAAATCTGTTCAACCCCCGCCGCCTCCAGACCAGATCCAAGGTCGTCCCACCCTCCATCATTGAATTACAATAGTCTGCGCACACTCGAAGGTTGAACTCCAAGCCATCATCAACACCTTCACCGAGGCGTACGAGAGCATGGGCCTTACATTTTAACAGTTTCCAGTTTCCTGGCCCCACCCGTACTCCTTTTACTCCTCCGACATCCTCTGTCACTTATCAGTTTCCAGTTTCCTGTCCCCAACCGTCTCCTTTTACTCATCCGATGCCCTCCGTCCCTTTAATAATTTCCAGTTTCCTGGACCCAACCGTCTCCTTTTCACCATGGATGTCCAATCCCTCTACCCCTCCATCCCCCACCAGGATGGCCTGAGAGCACTCCGCTTCTTCCTTGAGCAGAGGCCCAACCAGTCCCCATCCACCACCGCCCTCCTCTGCTTGGCTGAACTTGTTCTCACATTGAACAACTTCTCCTTTAACTCCACGCATTTTCTCCAAATTAAAGGTGTTGCTATGGTAACCCGCATGGGTCCTAGCTCTGCCTTTTTGAGGGATATGTGAAACATTCTTTGTTCCAATCCTACTTGCATCCCTTTCCTCACCTCTTTTTCTGATATATTGATGACTATATCGGTGCCGTTTCCCACTCTCGTCTTAACTTGAAAATTTCATTCACTTCAGATCCAATTTCCATCCTTCCCTCACCTTCACATGGTCCATCTCCGACTCTTCCCTTCCCTTCCTCGACTTTTCTGTCTCCATTTCTGGGGATAGGCTTTCGACCAGTATCCACTATAAGCCCACTGACTCCCACAGCTACGCAGACTACACTTCCTCCCACCCCGCATCCTGTAAGGACTCCATTCCATTCTCCCAGTTTCTCCGTCGCATCTGCTCTGACGATGCCACATTTCACACAAGTACCTCTGACATGTCTTCCTTTTTCCTCAACCGAGGATTCACCTCCGCCGTGGTTAACATGGCCCTCAACAGTGTCCGTTCTATTTCCCACACCTCTTCTCTCACCCCTTTCCTTCCCTCTCAGAACCATAACAGGGTTCCCCTTGTCCTCACCTTTCACCCCACCAGCCTCCATGTTCAATGGATCATCCACCGCCATTTCTGCCACCTCCAGTGTGATCCCACCACCAATCACATCTTCCCCTCCCCTCCCCTCTCAGCATTCCGTAGGGACTGCTCCCTCTGCGACACCCTGGTCCATTACACAGTCACCCCCAGAACCCCTTCCCCTTCCCACAGCAGCTTCCCGTGCAAGCGCAGGAGATGCAACACCTGCCCTTTTACCTCTTCCCTTCCCACTATCCAGGGTCCCAAATACTCCTTCCAGGTGAAACAGCGATTTACTTGTACTTCTTTCAATTTAGTATATTGTATTCGCTGCTCACGAAGTGGTCTCTATATTGGGGAGACCAAGCGTAAATTGGGTGACCGCTTTGCATTATGTTTTTTTTTCCTTCTTTCTTCTTTTTTTCTCTTTGTCTCTAATGGCAGCTGGTCATTACTCTGCCATTCACACCCTATCCAGATTAACCTTTTTCTAACTTTTGTCATTAACATTTCAATTCGGCCCGTCATCCCTTTTGGCTCTCTAATCTCTCCTGCCTTCCAACCTTTCACAGACCTTCCCTTTTGTTCTTTCTTCCCCTCCCCCTTTCAGTGCTTAAGAATGTGTTCTTTTTGAACATTCAGCAGTTCTGACAAAGGGTCATTGACCCGAAACGTTAACTTTGTTTTTCACTGCACAGATGCTGCCTGACCTGCTGAGATTTCCAGCATTTTCTGTTTTTATCGCATAACACTGCACTAATCTGAGTTATGCCATCATTTGCTAGTCATGAGACTAACTTTATTCGAGAAATATCCATGCCTATGTTCTCCGATGTTTGTTCTTTGGAGAAATTCAATTACTTATTACATTTATTTAGTCTTGTGCACATGCATGTCCTATCTGCGCTTTCTTATGGTTATTATGCAATATTGTGTTTCAGTCTAATAAGGTGGTGCAGAGTGAATTATTTGTAAAGAATTCCTGACCAAAAAGATCAAGATAATAAATGCTGAAAGCAGACAGATCCATATATGAACATACTAAATTGCTCAACAGAATAAGATCTGCTGGTCCATCTGGTCTATCCTATCAAGCCTTGATGCCTTATGCATCACTATTCAGATACTTCACACCCATCCGAAGCCATGTAACCACCTGGGAGAGGTGAAAATCCTGTAATATTCCTCTCTGACCCCACTTGGCCATGGGACCTAGTCCAGGAGACCTAATTGAAAATGACTTAATTGGCACCTAGTTTTTGCATGACATGACCTCTGCCCCAGCTAGGAAATGGTCCAGCAATTTTTGAAAGTATACCATGAATCAGCATTCACCACACCAGCTGGTAGCTTGTTCCATACTATTATCTAGGGAAGAGGAATCACCTAACATCTAATCTAGTTCTATTCTTGTAGAACTTATACATGACTCCTGGTCCTGTCCATTATCTAATTGAAATAATTTTTCAATATGAGCATAGTATAATCAATTCATTATTTTCTACACCTCAAACAAATTGTCCCTTGGTCTTCACTTATCTAAAATATATAGAATCAGCTATTTATGCCTATCTGAGTAGCTAAGAGGTTTTAAACTGGCAAACAGTCTAATAGCTCGCCTCTGAACTTTTTCCAAAGTCTCAACATCACCCAGCATGTGAGGGGACCAAATCAGACATATGAGATCTAAGCAAGGTCTTGTACAAGGACAAAACGGTATGTTTTGTTTTAGATTAAATAGTCTATTCTACACACAAAGGGTGAGTTTGGAACTCTCTTCCACAAACTATCTTGGATCTGGTCTTGTGTAATGAGACAGGATTAATAAACAATCTCCCAGTAAAAGATCCCCTTGGAATGAGTGATCATAGCATGGTTGAATTTCAAATTCAGATGGAGAGTGAGAGTTGGATCTCAAACCAGCGTACTAAGCTTAAATAAAGGAGACTATGAAGGTATGAGGGCAGAGTTGTACATTTAAGGAGATATTTCACAACTCTCAAGAAAAATATATTCCAGTGAGGCTAAAAAGGTGTAAAAGAAAAGATAACCATCCATGGCTAACTAAAGAAATAAAGGACGGTATCCAATTAAAAACAAGGGCATACAAAGTGGCCAAAACTAGTGGAAGAACAGAAGATTGGGAAGCTTTTAAAAGCCAGAACTGAATGACTAAAAAAATGATTAAGAAAGGGAAGATAGACTATGAAAGTAAACGAGCACGAAATATAAAACGAGATAGCAAGAGTTTCTATAGGTATATAAAAAGGAAAAGAATGGCTAAAGTAAATGTTGGTCCCTTAGAGAACGAGAATGGGGAATTAGTAATGGGGAACATGGAGATGGCAGAAACTCTGTACAAATATTTTGTATCAGTCTTTACGATAGAGAACACTCACAATATCCCAACAGTGGATAGTCAAGGGGCTATGGGGGGGAGGAACTTATCACAATCACTAAGGAGATGGTACTCAGTAAGATAATGGGACTAAAGGCAGATAAATCCCCTGGACCTGATGACTTGCATCCTAGAGTCTTAAGAGAAGTAGCGGCAGGGATAGTGGATGCATTGGTTGTAATTTACCAAAATTCCCTGGATTCTGGGGATGTCCCAGCAGATTGGAAAACTGCAAATGTAATGACCCTATTTAAAAAAGGAGGCAGACAAAAAGCAGGAAACTATAGACCAGTTAGCCTAACATCTGTGGTTAGAAAAATGTTGCAGTCCATTATTAAAGAAGCAATAGTAGGACATTTGGAAAAGCATAAATCGGTCAGGCAGATTCAGCATGGATTTATGAATCCATGCTGAATTTGAAAAATTTGCTGGAATTCTTTGAGAATGTAACGAACAGGGTGGATAAAGGGGTACCAGTGGATGTGGTGTATTAGGACTTCCAAAAGGCATTTGACAAGGTGCCACATAAAAGGTTACTGCACAAGATAAAAGTTCACGGGGTTGGGGGTAATATATTAGCATGGATAGAGGATTGGCTAACTAAAAGAAAACAGAGATTCAGGATAAATGGTTCATTCTTGGGTTGGCAATCAGTAACTAGTGGGGTGCCGCAGGGATCGGTGCTGGGACCCCAACTATTTAATTTATATTAACGACTTGGAAGAAAGGACAGGGTGTAACATAGCCAAGTTTGCTGATGATAAAAAGATGGGAGAAAAAGTAATGTGTGAAGAGGACACAAAAAACCTGCAAAAGGACATAGACAGGCTAAGTGAGTAGGCAAAAATTTGGCAGATGGAGTATAATGTTGGAATTTGCAAGGTCATGCACTTTGGTAGAAAAAAATCAAAGAGCAAGTTATTATTTAAATGGAGAAAGATTGCAAAGTGCTGCAGTACTGCGGGACCTGGGGGTACTTCTGCATGAAACACAAAAGGTTAATATGCGGGTACAGCAAGTGATCAGGAAGACCAATGGAATCTTGGCCTTTATTGCAAAGGGGATGGAGTATAAAAGCAGGGAAGTCTTGCTACAGTTATACAGGGTATTGCTGAGGCCACACCTGGAATATTGCATGCAGTTTTGGTTTCCATATTTAAGAAAGGATATACTTGCTTTGGAGGCAGTTCAGAGAAGGTTTACTAGGTTGATTCCGGAGATGAAGGGGTTGACATAAGGAAAGGTTGAGAAGGTTGGGCCTCTACTCATTGGAATTCAGAAGAATGAGAGGTGATCTTATCGAAACAGAGAAACATAAAAACATAGAAAATAGGTGCAGGAGTAGGCCATTCGGCCCTTCGAGCCTGCACCACCATTCAATAATATCATGGCTGATCATTCACCTCAGTACCCCTTTCCTGCTTTCCCTCCATACCCCTTGATTCCTTTAGCTGTAAGGGCCAAATCTAACTCCCTCTTGAATATATCCAATGAACTGGCATCAACAACTCTCTGCGGTAGGGAATTCCACAGGTTAACAACTCTCTGAGTAAAGAAGTTTCTCCTCATCTCAGTCCGAAATGGCTTACCCCTTATCCTTAGACTGTGTCCCCTGGTTCTGGACTTCCCCAACATCGGGAACATTGTTCCTGTATCTAACCTGTCCAGTCCCATCAGAATTGTATATATTTCTATGAGATCCCCTCTCATCCTTCTAAACTCCAGTAAATAAAGGCCCAGTCGATCCAATCTCTCCTCATATGACAGTCCTGCCATCCCGGGATTCAGTCTGGTGAACCTTCGCTGCATTCCCTCAATAGCAAGAACGTCCTTCCTCAGATTAGGAGACCAAAACTGAACACAATATTCCAGTTAAGGCCTCACGAAGGCCCTGTACAATTGCAGTAAGACCTCCCTGCTCCTATACTCAAAACCCCTCGCTTTGAAGGCCAACATACCATTTGCCTTCTTCACCGCCTGCATGCCAAGTTTCAATGACTGATGTACCATGATACCCAGGTCTCGTTGCACCTCCCCTTTTCCTAATCTGCCACTATTCAGATAATATTCTGCCTTCGTGTTTTTGCCACTAAAGTGGATAACCTCACATTTATCCGCATTATACTGCATCTGCCATGCATGTGCCCACTCACCTAACCTGTCCAAGTCACCCTGCAGCCTCTTAGCATCCTCCTTACAGCTCACACCAGCATCCAGTTTAGTGTCAGCTGCAAACTTGGAGATATTACATTCAATTCCAAATCATTAATGTATATTGCAAATAGCTGGGGTCCCAGCACTGAGCCCGACGGCACTCCACTAGTCACTGCCTGCCATTCTGAAAAGGACCCGTTTATCCCGACTCTCTGCTTCCTGTCTGCCAACCAGTTCTCTATCCACGTCAGTACATTACCCCCAATACCACGTGCTTTAATTTTGCACACCAATCTCTTGTGTGGCACCTTGTCAAAAGCCTTTTGAAAGTCCAAATACACCACATCCACTGGTTCTCCCTTGTCCACTCTACTCGTTACATCCTCAAAAAATTCCAGAAGATTTGTCAAGCATGATTTCTCTTTCATAAATCCATGTTGACTTGGACCGATCCTGTCACTACTTTCCAAATGCACTGTTATTTCATCTTCAATAATTGATTCCAACATTTTCCCCACTACTGATGTCAGGCTAACAGGTCTATAATTATCCACTTTCTCTCTCTCTCCTTTTCTAAAAAGTGGTGTTACATTAGCTACCCTCCAGTCCATAGGAACTGATCCAGAGTCGATAGACTGTTGAAAAATGATCACCAATGCATCCACTATTTCTAGGCCACTCCCTTAAGTACTTTATTGGCCTTCAATCCCATCAATTTCCCTAACACAATTTCCCGCCTAATAAAGATATCCTTCAGTTCCTTCTTCTCACTAGACCCTCGGTCCCCTAGTACTTCCAGAAGGTTATTTGTGTCTTCCTTCGTGAAGACAGAACCAAAGTATTTGTTCAATTCATCTGCCATTATAAATTCACCTGAATCTGACTGCAAGGGACCTATGTTTGTCTTCACTAATCTTTTTCTTTTCACATATCTATAGAAGCTTTTGCAGTCAGTTTTTATGTTCCCGGCAAACTTCCTCTCATACTCTATTTCCCCCCTCCTAATTAAACCCTTTGTCCTCCTCTGCTGAATTCTAAATTTCTCCCAGTCCTCAGGTTGCTGCTTTTTCTGTCCAATTTATATGCCTCTTTCTTGGATTTAACGCTATCCTTAATTTCCTTTGTTAGCCACGGTTGAGCCACCTTCCCCGTTTTATTTTTACTCCAGACAGGGATGTATAATTGTTGAAGTTCATCCATGCGATCATTAAATGTTTGCCATTGCCTATCCACCGTCAACCCTCTAAGTATCATTTGCCAGTCTCTTTTATACAATTCACCTCTCATACCATCGAAGTTACCTTTCCTTAAGTTCAGGACCCTTGTCTCTGAATTAACTGTGTCACTCTCCATCTTAATAAGAAATTCTACCATATTATGGTCACTCTTCCCCAAGGGGCCTCGCACAACAAGATTGCTAATTAGTCCTTTCTCATTACACATTACCCAATCTAGGATGGCCAGTCATCTAGTTGGTTCCTCAAAATATTGGTCCAGAAAACCATCCCTAAAACATTCCAGGAAATCCTCCTCCATCGTATTGCTACCAGTTTGGTTAGCCCAATCTATATGTAGATTGAAGTCACCCATGATAACTGTTGTACCTTTATTGCACGCATCCCTAATTTCTTGTTTGATGCTGTCCCCAACCTCACTACTACTGTTTGGTGGTCTGTACACAACTCCCACTAGCGTTTTCTGCCCTTTGGTATTCCGCAGTTCCACTCATACAGATTCCAGATCATCCAAGCTAATGTCCTTCCTTACTATTGCATTCATTTCCTCTTTAACCAGCAACGCTACCCCACCTCCTTTTCCTTTCTGTCTATCTTTCCTGAATGTTGAATACCCCTGGATGTTGCGTTCCCAGCCTTGGTCATCCTGGAGCCATGTCTCTGTGATGCCCATTGTATCATATTCATTAATTGCTGCCTGTGCAGTTAATTTGTCCACTTTATTACGAATACTCCACGCATTGAGGCACAGAGCCTTCAGGCTTGTCTTTTTAACACACTTTGCCCTTTTAGAATTTTGCTGCAATGTGGCCCTTTTTGATTTTTGCCTTGGGTTTCTCTGCCCTCCACTTTTACCTTTCTCCTTTCTATCTTTTGCTTCTGCCCCTATTTTACTTCCCTGTGTCTCCCTGCATAGGTTCCCATCCCCCTGCCATATTAGTTTAACCACTCCCCAACAGCATTAGCAAACACTCCCCCTGGGACATTGGTTCCGGTCCTGCCCAGGTGCAGACCGTCCGGTTTGTACTGGTCCCATCTCCTCCAGAACTGGTTCCAATGTCCCAGGAATTTGAATCCCTCCCTTCTGCACCACTCCTCAAGCCACGTATTGATCTGAGCTATCCTGCGATTCCTACTCTGACTAGCGCGTGGCACTGGTAGCAATCCTGAGATTACTACCTTTGAGGTCCTACTCTTTTAATTTAACTCCTAGCTCCCTAAATTCAGCTTGTAGGACCTCATCCCGTTTTTTTCCTATATCGTTGGTACCTATATGCACCACGACAACTGGCTGTTCACCCTCCCTTTTCAAAATGTCCTGCACCCGCTCCGAGACATCCTTGACCTTTGGATGTATAAATTTATGAGGGGACTTGACAAGGTGAATGCAGAGAGGATGTTTTCACTGAAAAGGGAGACTAGAATTGGGGACATAATCTTAGAATAAGGGGCCGCCCATTTAAAACTGAGATGAGGAGGAATTTTTTCTCTCAGAGGGTTGTAAATCTGTGGAATTCACTGCCTCAGAGAGCTGTGAAAGCCAGGACATTGAATAAATTTAAGACAAAGATAGACAGTTTCTTAACCGATAATGGATTAAGGGGTTATGGGGAGTGGGCAGGGAAGTTGACCTGAGTCCATGATCGGATCAGTCATGATTGTATTAAATGGCGGAGCAGGCTCGAGGGGCCATTTGGCCTACTCTTGCTCCTATTTCTTATGTTCTTATGTTCTTAAACAGCAATTGATGCTAGATGAATTGTTAATTTAAATCTGAGATTGATAGATTTTTGTTAACAAAAGGTATTGTGGGATATGGGAAAAAGGCAGGTATAGGAAGTTAGGTCACAGATCAGTCATATTCTCATTGGATGGTGGAACGGGCTCGAGGGGCTAAATGGCCTATTTCTGTTCCTATATTCCTATGTTGTGAATGCAACCCTGTATTTACTTTAGTTATTGCTTCATGGCATTGGTCATAAACCTATAGAAAGTTATGAACCATGACACCAAGATCTTTTTCTTTCTCCAGCAATCTCCAGTTCTGTTCCCTGTAAGGTGGAAGTATATTTAGCTCTCATGCATAGCAGTTAAGTTAAATACCTTTTGCCAAATGTGGGCCCATTCTCCCAAAACATTGATATCTACTTGCAGTAGTTCATTCTCTTCCACAGTCCTAACACTTACACAATTCTTTGTATCATCTGCAAATTTATGGATCATTACCCCAAACATCTATATGTGGGTCATTAATTAAGATAATAAAAAGATAACAAAAAGACTCCTGAAAACCGGTCTCAAAGCAGATCTACAGCTATTGATAACACTCTTCCTGTGTGTATGTAGCCAATTCTTAATCTACTTTATTAGCGTCCCACGAACTCCACAAGATTTTATGTTGTACAGTAATCTATTGTGAGGTAACTTATCAAAGGGTGTCTGTAAACCCAGGTAGGATAGTATAGTATAGTGATGATAAAAACAGAGAATGTTGGAAATCTCAGTGGGATAGGCAGCATCTGTGGTGAGAAAAACAAAGTTAACGTTTCGGGTCTGACGACCCTTCGTTAGACCTGAAACATTAACTTTGTTTTTCTCTCCACAGATGCTGCCTGACCCGCTGAGTTTTCCAGCAGTCTCTGTTTTTATTTCAGATTCCAGCATCCGCAGTATTTTGCTTTGGTATTAGTATAGTTATGATATTACTGGATGAGTAATCCAGATGGCACTCTGGCATTTTCTGATTTTGAATTCAGTTGAATAACAAACATGCATATAATAAGCTGCTATCAGCAAAAGTGACCACAAAACTGTTGGATTGTGATAAAAACCCAAATGGTTCACTAATGTCCTTTGAGGAAGGAAACCTGCTGTCCTTAGCCAGTCTGGCCTATATGTGACTCCAGTCTCACACCAATGCCCTTTGAAGTGGTCTCGTAAGCCATTCATATATATCAAAATCTGCTGCAAAGAATAACACATTCACCACATACACTGTGGTAGTTCAAGAAGCAGGCTCAACAGTGCGTTCTCAGAGTCACCAGGGATGGGCAATAAATCCCAGTCTTGCCAGTGATGTCTACATCCTGAGAATTAATAAAAAATAAACTCTGTATCCAATGTATTAGTTGCTGTTACCACTATACTGGGCCCAATATATAGATAATGGTGAGTAAAATGTAGCCAGTATGTCCCACAATGTATAATTTATTAAAAGTGTGACAATCACTCATTTCGGTTCTAAAGTTACTTAATTTGAGTTAGGGCAGTCTTATAAACGAGTCTAGCTACAGGGGCGAATTGCTCTGATCAATATCTGTGAGGGAATCCTTAACATGGTATTTTTGAAGGCATTTACCATTGTGGCAAAGGCAGAGTTGTTTCAATGGGAGATATTTAATTTTCGTACAGATTGGGAAGAACAGATTAGCTCAATTCAGAAAGGTAGTGAATTTCTTGAGTGCAGTCAAGATAGTTTACTGGAGCAATATGTTCTAGAACCAACAAGAGGGAAGGCCACACTAGATTCAATGATGAGTAATGAACTAGAGTTAGTTAATAATCGAACAGTAAGGAACGTTTATCTAACAGTGATCATAATATGATTATATTCAATGTTAGGTTTGAAAAGAAGAAATGTTACACAGTTACTAAAATTCTAGATTATGGTGACTTACACTAACTTTAATGGGATGAGATAGAGACTGATGACAGCAAACTGGTCAAAACTGTTATCGAGTAATACTACAAGTGAACAGGTCAACTTCCTACCTAACAGCACTGTGGGAGCACCTTCACCACACGGACTGCAGTGGTTCGAGAAGGCGGCTCAGTACCACCTTCTCAAGGGCAATAAGGGATGGGCAATAAATTCTGACCTTGCCAGCGACGCCGACATCCCATGAATAAAAAAAACACAGTGGGAGTTGTTCAAAAATAATTTAGCTTAATACAGTACCAGTATGTATCCTTAAGGGGCAAGAGCTCTACTTATCAAATAAAACAGCCACTGTCAACAAAAAGAGGTGAGAGAAAACATAAAACTAAAGGAAAAAGAATACAAATTGCAAAGTATAGTGTAGGTAGAAAGGAATGGGAAAGATATAATGGGAAAGGACGACAAAAAAGATAGTAAGCTGTAAAAAGGAATACAAAAAGAAATTTGCGAGGGATATCAAGATTAACACAAAAAGTTTTAACAATTATATTAGAAGAAAAAAGATAATCAAGGTTAATATAGGTCCTTTAAAAACAGACGGGTAATATTGCAAACAAAAATAAGGAACTGGCAGACTTGTTGAATAATTACTTTATGTCAGTTTTCACAGTAGAGGAAGAGGATAATATACCTAACATTCCAGGGAAACTAATATTAAATCAAAGACTGGAAATCACTAAAATTAACATAAGTAAGAAAATAGTATTAGAAAATTAATGGCACTAAAGACTGACAAATCCCCAGGACTTGATAGTTTCCACCCCAGGCTTTTAAAGGAATTGGTGAGGAAATTGCAGATGCTTTAGCCATAATTTTCCAAATCTTTGTTGATTCAGGAATTGTCCCTTCAGATTGGAAAATTGTAAATGTAACTCCATTATTTAAAAATGTGTGAGAGAGAAACCAGGAAATTATAGACCTATTAGTCTAACATCTGTTGTGGGGAAGTGATTGGAATGCACAAAACATCAATGATGGACAGAGTGACTGAGCAATTAGAGTAATTTGAGCTAGGTTGAAAGAGCCAACATGTATTTGTAAAGTACAGGGCATGTCTAATTAACCTAATTTAATTTTTTGAGGAAGTAACTAAAGTAGTAGACAGGGGAATGTCTATGGATGTCATTTATATGGACTTCCAGAAGGCATTTGATAAAGTTCCACATAAGAGACTGTTAGCTAAAATTAAAGTTCATGGTATTGAAGGAAAATTATTAATCTGGTTAGGAGATTGGTTAGGCAGCAGAAGTCAGCAAATAGGGTAAATGGCCATGTACTCAAATTGTAAGGATGTGACTAGTGGTATCCCACAAGGATCTATGCTGGGGCATCAACTGTTCACTGTATTTATTAATGACTTAGATAACACAATAAAGGGCCATATAGATTCATAGAATCAGAGGGCCTGAGTTTGGTCGGCTTATTGCCAGCTGCCGCCACATTTTCTTGGCGGTCTCCATGTTTTCTGGGCACTCTCCCCCTCTGAGCAACTTTGGTCAGGTCCTCATGCCAGCGGGGAGAGAAGACCACTGGGGAGCATCTGCTGGCATGCGCCGGCATGCAACGACAACAAAAGTCCTCCCACCTGCTGACTCACTAGATTGGCCCGGGCAGTCCTCCACTCCAGCAGCAGAAGAGACCACCGCGTGGAGGCGGGTCTTACCTGAACAGTAAGTATGAAGATCTGTAAGAAAAGGTTAGTGCACTTGTTTTCTTCATTTCTTTTGCAGGGATTTTGGTGAATAGGGTCCTCTGAAGAATCTGTAGTGGTTTTTTAAAAATGTTTTGAAATTTTTTTTCCCCTTCTCACCTCCCTGGGCTCGACTCTATCCTCGGCGTTACTTTGCCGAGGATTGCATTTGCCACCCAGAATGCAACCTACCACCTATTGCCACCCCATCAGTGTGTAAGGCCCCGTTTTTACCGCCGGATGTTTTTTTCCACATTTTCCCACCAAACTCTGTCAGGATCTTAGCAGTCCTTTCGATGGTACTTGGGCAGAATTTGGTTTGACCAAACCCGGGCCCAAGGAATCTAAGTTTGCCGATGATTCAAAGATTGGTGTATAGCAAGTAGTGTAGACAGGAGCACAAAATTACAATGAGACATTGATAGATTAAGTGAGTGGATTTCAACACAGGTAAGGGTGAGGTCATCCATTTTTGACCAAAAAAGATAAATCTATGTATTTTTTAAATAGTGAAAAGCTAGGAACAGTGGAGCTCCAAAGAGATTTAAGGATCCATGTACACTAAAATATAGTGCTCAGCTACAAAAATAATTTTTAAAAAGCCTAAGGAATGTTAGCCTTTATATCTAGAGGATTGGAATATAAAGAGGAGGAAATTTTGCTGGAGCTATACAAAGCCCTCGTTAGTCCACAACAGGTATACCATGTACAGTTCTGGAACTGTATCTTAGAAACGATAGATTGGCCTTCGATGGAGTGCAGCGCAGATTCACCAGAATGTTACCAGGGCTCCAAGGGTTAAATTATGAGGAGATATTACACAAACTAGGCTTATATTCCCTGAAATATAAAAGGTTAAGGGATGATTTGATTGAGGTTTTTTTTAGGATTTGAAAGAAATTGATAGAGCAGATATAGAGAAACTTTTACATTGGTGAATGAGTCTAGGATAAAGGGGTGTAACCTTAAAATCAAAGCCAGGACATTCAGGAAATAAGTTAAGAAACACTTCCTCATGCAAAGGGAGGTAGAAGTGTGGAACTCTCACTCACAAAAAGCAGTAGATGCTAGCTCAAGTAATAATTTTAAATCTGAGATCGCTAGGTTTTTGCTAGCCAAGAGTATGAAGGGATATGGAGACAAGGTGGGTAAATGGAGTTAGGATACAGATCAGCCATGATCTCCTTGAATAACAGAACAGGCTCAAGGAGCTGAATGACCTACACTTGTTCCTATGTTTTTACTGCACACATTTCATTATTATATCCCCAGACCATCTCAAAGCACCCCACATCCACTGAATTACTTTTTGAAATGTAGTCACTATTGTTACCGACAGCCAATTTTCACACAACAAGGTGGCATACGCAGCATACAAAATAAATGAGCAGTTAAAGTCTGTTGGTGTTCTCTTTGAAGAAGGAATCTAGGCCAGTGCACAGAAATCAACTTATTAAATAGGACCATTGAGATGACAGAAGTGATCTGCCAGTGGTGAGAGAGGTTGCTTCAAGGAGATGACAATGGATAGAGAGTTCACTGCAAACACTTCTACCTGCTTACAGCTCAAAAGTTTCTTTCAAATCCTGAAAGCTTCAGCTTTTGACATTGGAAAGTGAACAGCTCTGAAATGGTAGCTTGTATACCACTTCTGCAGCTGTCAACTAGCCAAAACAATGGAGAGTCACTGAGAACCAGACACAATTACCTGGTGTGAAACCTGAGGGATGGCAAACTTGTTGAAAACTTGATAAAAATGGAAGGTGACTGGGTAAAATCCTTTTAAATACCTTTAAATTACCTCTTAAGCATCTTAACTGACTGGCCCGCCACTTGGTGTCAGGTCTACAATCCGCAGGCAGACCCCCACAGTTGAGAAGCTGACATGGAGTCATTCAGAGCGGACTTCCGCTTTGCTGTCAATCAGGACCTCCAACCCCGCACTCGCTGGGCTGGGAAGATTTTGGCCTAAGAGTGATAATCTTGTGCCTTTTTTTTATACAGCTGAAAATGAGGTTATCACCAAAAATAAGCATTTTCAATAAGGGTGTTCAATCCTCAACCTGTGTGTAACCTGATTTAAAATCACTGAAAATCACTGGAAAAAAACTATACTGAACCATTTAATAGTTTCATTGTTGTACAACTGTCAGTTTCTTAGTAAATGTAATAATTTTTGATATGAAAAAACTTTTAAAATGTGCCTACTAGTGCCTTTGCACCTATGAAAATCAACATAATTTCAAGAGCCTTCCCGAACCAGCACAATCGGCGGAATCTTGCAATTTTGACTTGGGGCCATGTCCAATTTTGTGAGCGGGGCCTGAACTGAGCTAAACTAGCAGAAAACATCACAGAAAAAACGAACTTACCGTAAGTGGTTTTGGGCATGAGTCACGTTTAAAATTCCCCAATCTCTTGCGCAGGTTCAGCCGATTGTGCCCAAATTGCACTGATATTACAAGTGGGAACAAGCAGAAACTCTCCCCCCATGATCATCTGACTCAGGCTAGAGTGCTACCAACTAACTGAGTTAATAATAAATGTGCTGTTTGGTATAATTATTCCTCCAATATTTTTTAATGGGTTCCAACGTGTTCATTATAATATGCTCATGTGCTGATATCCACCGGAAATTCTCCAAGTGATTCCCAGAAACAAGTTTTTGCTAAAGATAATCGTAATTCTCATCTGTTTTCTTACCACAACTAAATGCTTATTTCAATTCGTAGAATTTCTTAGTTACCATATTTGTCTTGTAAGTGTGTTCTTTTGAGATCTAATTTTAAATTAACCTTTTAATAAACACATGTATAATGAGTGTCTCACTTTGGCTCAGGACCGGATGTTCATTTTACACAATCTGATTGGAAGAATCATTATTGCAATTTATTTCCACCATGTTTGAAACTTATGCCAGAAACCACGTGCACATTTTACATTTCCTTTGGATACAGTGTAAACAGTTAACTTGCCTTATCAGTACTGTACAATCAGCCTAGTACAATTCAATCTAAATGTACAATATAATTCAATGTAAGCATGTAGTACAAGTCAGCACAAATACTCAGTACATGAACTTACTTGACAAATCAATGTAAGCACACAATATATGACAATTTAAACATAAGGTACAAGTCAAACTAAACATAAAACAACACAAGTTTACTAAACAAACAATGTAAGTCAATCTAAAAATAAATGAGTCAATGTAAACTCACAGTACAGACCATTCTAAACATTTAGGACCAAGTAACCACACAGTAAGATCATTCTATACATATTGTATATATCAGATTTGATACAGTATATGCCTATTTAAACACAAGATTTTAAGCTAATATAAACAGTACAGTTCACTGTAACAACACAATACATGTTGATAGAAATATGGGTTGCAAGTCAGTCTAAACATAATACACATGTCAATGTAAACACAAATATATACATACTGCAACATTCAATCTAAACATAAAGTACAAGTCAACACAAACTCATTTATACTGAACAATCAAAACATACATAAAACAAATATGATAGGCATGTAGCGTGCAGGCATAATAGGTTGACAATACATATATTAAATACATCAGAGGTTGACAATACATATATTAAATACATCAGAGGCAATATATTAAAGCAATAAGCCGTAATAGGCATGTAACTGACAATTGCTGTAGAATAACAAATCTGTAGAAATAGCAGTAATGAATCCTGAGAGTTGGGCAGATATAGGTCCCAGATTCTTATTAAATGTGATCAAATGGAGGCCTAGGAGTTCATGGGCCTACAGTCTTGTTCTAAATTAAGGTGGCATTTATTATTCAACTTTAGCATCACTGCTAAGAAGTTTGGATAGCCGCTGCACTATCATACATCCTTCAACTTCCATTTATATTGCAGGTGGTTGCAGCACCTGTAGGAAGTGGCTCACAGCGACCCATAATTTGCACGCACGGTGAAGCCGGGGTCTATGAGCAGCTCTTGATTCTTGACCCTGCTGGTTTCCCACATCCCCATCACTTATCTTTAGATGAGTGTTCCAAGGTTTTGGGAGATTCGGCTACTAACCAGAAGAAGTTCCTGGACTTGAATTGGCACCTCAGGAGCATTTGGAGATCTTTATTAATAGTTAGGGTCCAATTATATTCTAATTATTGCAGCTTCTCTTCTGAAGGTGACTAAGGTGTGTAATGATCTGCAGCGTCAGTTATCAGTGGGGTCACCACCATTACTCTCAAGTTTTATGCTGCAGGGTGTGTCCAGGCAGCTACAGGTACATCACAGGAGTCAGTCACTATAACATCTACTGCTGGACTAAGGAGGTAACTGGAACTCTGGGGCTTTTACACTGTTTTTACAGGGTTTCCACAGATCTACCTTTGAAGTTATGGCATCCCAGCAGGAGAACCTCTGTGGAAATTCAACCCCTCTGTTTCACCATCCATATACACATCAGTAGGGACTACAAACAGTAGCAGGAGGAGCAGCTACAGTTCAACAACATTGCCTACTTCCTCAAGGAAAGGGTATCATTGACTCTCTGTAGGTGACCATTTGTGCATTCGTAAATAGGAAGGAGTATTTTTTCATCAGTATGAATATGGCATATGATGACCACCAGAAAATAAGGCACATCACTACATGATTCCCAGGGAATATGCATGGCGTTCTCATTCTTAAGCAATCAAATGTGACACAGCTCTTTGGAGTAAAAGGAAAGATAGAAGGCTGACTCTTAAAATGTATGGGGCTATGTGGTAGAACCATGGAGAGATGGCACTGTTACACAACCTGCATGCTCCAGCAAAGATCAGATACAGGTTCAACAATTGAGCAAATATTTAGGGGGTTAATTCAATGCTTTAGTCACTTGAAAAGATCAATGAAGGTGGTAAAATTGTAACAGTATGTAGTATAATATTGACATAGGTAGGGGGCTCACCATGGACTTGTATAAGGAGCTACAGTAAGACCTGGAAGAGTAGGGTGACAATAGTGCTCAAGAGATAGCTGCAGATGAGCTATTGAAGCCAGGGAAACCGGTATGATGTGATCTGAATTCCCACAGTTTCTGGCCACTATAAAAAGAAAGACTTGCATTTATATAGTGTCTTTTATGACCACCGTAAGTCCCAAAGCACTCTACAGCCAATGAAATACTTTTTGAAGTGTAATCATTGTTGTAATGTAGGAAAGTGGCAGCCAATTTGCGCACAGCAAGCTCCCACAAACAGCAAAGTGATTAAGACCAGATTACCTGATTTTGTTATGTTGAGTGGGGGATAAATATTGGGCAGGACACCAGGGATAACTCCCCTGCTCTTCTTCAAAATAGTGCTATTAGATTGTTTACATGCACCCAAAAGGGCCTTGGTTTAATGTCTCATCCGAAAGACAGCACTCCCGACAATGCAGCACTCCCTCAGCAAAGCACTAGAGTGTCAGTCTAGAACTTTCTTTTGGACAAATCGGACATTTCTAGTTTCTTTAAATGGTTAGTTTTGGTAGTTTTGCCTAAAAAGAAACAGTAACACTTACAAAATGTAAATTCGTGTGTGAAGTATTTTGAGATGTTTTGAGATGAAAAGCACAATATAAAATGTAAGCGTTATTATTTATATGTTTGGAAAAAACTGATTCTTCCATTTCTACAGAATAAAAGATTGACTGTATGGGCTCAAGTTTCGCACTCCCGCTAGAACGGCGCACATCGGAGAGGCTCGCATAATTTGTAGAACTGAAAAAGCGCCAAATACTTACCTCGCGATTCTCCGATATCTGTAGGGCCGTTTCCAGTTCGGCACAGCGCAGCAGGAGCTGCTGGGGGCGGAGCTACAGCCCTGCGCCAAAAACAGTGCCGGCAGCTGTGCGCGTGTGCAATGGAGGCTGCGTGTGTGCCCAGTAGCTCCTAGCCTTCCCAGTGCATCCTGCCTCCAGGCGACGACCCTACTCCTGGCCGAAGGGACGTCGCCCCTATCCCGGGCCGAGTGGCCTGACAGTACTTACCTCTTCTGCGGTGGCCCGCCCAGCATCTCCTGGGGGCAGGCCGCGCCCGAACTCCTCCGTCGGCGGCGGGGCCCGCCCGCCTGGCATCTCGCTGGGGGTGGGCCCCGCCCAAAATGGCGTCCTCGCTGGCAGTGGGGCCGCCTGAAGTCCTTGTCAGTGGTCCGACATCTGCTAGGGGCGGCCCCACCTGAAGATCTTGGCATCAGCGGTGGGCACCGCCCAAAGTCCTGGTCAGCGGCGGGGCCCGCCCGAAGTCCTGGTCAGCGGCGGGGCCCGCCCGACCGGCATCTCCTGAAGGGGCCCTGTCCCAGAACGCTGTTGGAGGGCTTCCAGTGCTGCAGTAGGTGAGTAGAAACTTTAAATTTTTTATTTATTGATTGATTTTTTCACATTTTTTTTATTTTTAATTTTTAAATTTTTTTTGATTGAATTTTTTTTTTGATTTATTGGTTGATTTATTGATTTATTGAGTTATTTATCATTTATTATTGATGGTGGCTCTTTATTTGTAAAAGTGAAGTGTTTAATGCTTGTAAAATCCCCAACCCCCCTCCCCCCCCATCTCTCATTCCCTACGCCTAATTTATAAAGTATAGGCAAGGTTTTTCTGAGCGTACAAAAATCTACACTTACTCCATTCTAAGTTAGTTTGGAGTATGTTTTCGCTGCCTAAACTTGCAAAACAGGCTAAAGTGGCTGGTAACGCCCCTTTTTGAAAAAAAAACAGTTCTAAAATGAAACTATTTTAACTCACTAGAATTGGAGCAAACTATATGCCGAGAAATGCAAATTCTAAGATACTCCATTCTAAACTAGTTGCTCCAAAAAAATAGGAGCAACTCGAGCCGAAAGTTGAGCCCTATATTGCTTGTGCATAGGCCCTACTCCTAAATGAGAGAGTGGCAGTTGTGAATGAACCAATTGACAAGTTGCCTATGATTTAGAAGACACATTAGCTAAGTGGCCATCTCAGAGCTCTGTCCTATGTCATAAGAACATAAGAACATAAGAAATAGAAGCAGGAGTAGGCCATATGGCCCCTCGAGCCTGCTCCGCCATTCAATATGATCATGGCTGATCTGATCATGGACTCAGCTCCACTTCCCTGCAAGCTCCCCATAATCCCTGATCCCCTTATCATTTAAGAAACTGTCTATTTCTGTCTTAAATTTATTTAATGTCCTAGCTTCCACAGCTCTCCGAGTCAGCGAATTCCACAGATTTACAACCCTCTGAGAGAAGAAATTTCTCCTCATCTCAGTTTTAAATGGGCGTCCCCTTATTCTAAGATCATGCCCTCTAGTTCTAGTCTCCCCCACAAGTGGAAACATCCTCTCTGCATCTACCTTGTCAAGCTCCCTCATAATCTTATACGTTTCGATAAGATCACCTCTCATTCTTCTGAATTCAGAGAAACATAGAAATTTACAGCACAAAAGGAGGCCATTACAGCCCATCGTGTCGGCGCTGGCCGAAAAAGAGCCACACAGCCCTTGGTCAGCAGCCCTGAAGGTTATATATAAACCGATGGAACAATGACGGAAAGGCAAAGAGCACCCAGCCCAACCAATCTGCCTCACCACAACTGTGACACCCCTTATACTAAAACATTCTACACTCCACCCTAACTGGAGCCATGTGATCTCCTGGGGGAGGCAAAAACCAGATAAAAACCCAGGCCAATGAGTAGAGGCCCAATCTACTCAACCTTTCCTCATAAGTCAACCCCCTCATCTCCGGAATCAACCGAGTGAACCTTCTCTGAACTGCCTCCAAAGCAAGTAAATCCTTTCTTAAATATGGAAACAAAAACTGCCCACAGTATTCCAGGTGTGGCCTCACCAATACCCTGTTTCGCTGTAGCAAGACTTCCCTGCTTTTATACTCCATCCCCTTTGCAATAAAGGCCAAGATACCATTGGCCTTCCTGATCACTTGCTGTACCTGCATACTATCCTTTTGTGTTTCATGCACAAGTACCCCCAGATCCCGCTGTACTGCAGCACTTTGCAATCTTTCTCCATTTAAATAATAGCTTGCTCTTTGATTTTCTTTCTGCCAAAGTGCATGACCTCACACTTTCCAACATTATACTCCATTTGCCAAACTTTTGCTCACTCATTCACATCATAAAGCATTTCTCTATTGTATCTTGTTCACATTGAAGCTGGTCTAATGTATTGTAAGTTTGCAGCTCTGTTATCTGTTTCTGAAGGAATTCCTCTGCCTTTGGTTTGAAAACCTGTGTGTGTGGGTGTGTGGATTGTACTAAACTGTACCTTGAAATGAAATGCACGCTAGTGCATTGTATGGAACTGCTGTCAGCATCCAAACGAATTGTATGGAATTGCTGACCGCAAGGTACTAAACTATTTTCCAATGTATTGTGAAAATTTTATATGAATAAAGTCTATTTTTGAAAAAAAACCTGTGTGTAAACTGTCTTGGTTAACTATGAGTTTCATAGGAGAGCGGCCAGCTTCTTTTATGTTATTGCCTGTATGCATATCCTTAGCAGGTCAAGATCATTTAATGAATGCCGCAGATGATGCCTGCAAGTTTGCTACTGCAAGAGTAAGCAAAGCTGTTATATATAACGGTGGACCCATCAGGAAATATCCTGACGGGAAGGGAGGCAATATCTCAAGATTAACACCTGTGACATGAAACATCTGCTTTGATTTGCAATGTCAAAAGCCTGTATTGATAGGTAGTTGGAAGCCAGTTCTCCCTGTTCTGTAGTTCACTCAATTTAAGTGTTGATCTCCATTTCACAACAGAGAGACAGAACTGCAGAACTCTAGGAAGCCACTAATGTGCACCATTTAAGTGTCATCAAAATACTCAGAGGACTAAGAGACTTCAGAGAACTTACTTATTTTCTAATCAGGATGAAATGCTATGTCATGTTTGCTTCTCCATCAATTTCTTTCAAAGAAATTGATTGATAGATTTAGGGCTAGAAATTGTGCAGCACCCCATTTGGGGCGGTAACTTTTTTGGTAGCGCAAAAGTATAGCCGGGCATTACGTGAGGGACACCAACGCAAAATTCTGGCTTAGCACTCCAGGAAGGAAGTGGAGCGCTAAATCAAGTATTACCAATTCTCTTGGAGTGCTAAAGCTGGCAAGAGGGGCGGAAGGGTGTAGCGTTGCACAATGTCCAGTGCAGCGCTGCCGGGATTGTAGGCTCCTTTCCTCCCTTAAAGGGAAGGGCCATTGCTGCAGGCTCTGCATAACAATAAAGTCCCTCATCGTCGATGGCAGCCGCAAACTGCCATAATCAGCCCGAAGCGCTCTAACAGAGTGTAGGGCTGATCAATCGCAGCAGAAATTTTTTTTTTAAATCACCTAAGGGCGGAAAACAAATTTTTTACTTACCCGAGCGACATTACCTTTACATACCATTCCCCAAGCAGCTGGCCTGCCATACAATGCCTCCTGCAGCTGCCAGTGTTCACGCCCGGCGATGCTGCAGGGGACAGAACCGAAATTCACATCCTGGGCACTACCAGGGCACTGCGCAGCCGGATGACGTCACGATCTCCGGGATACAGTAGATCGTGGCGCTAGGGATTGTGCCGCCGCAAACCTTCATAGCAATTCTGCAGGCATTGGTACAATTGCCGCACCCGGTCACAGAGCTGGTAGTGCCCTGTTATTGCCCCCCAGAGGTACTCACAGTTGGTGCAATTTCTCCCCCTTTGTCTCCACTATATGGTCTGACAACATGATAGTTTTTCACCTAGTGAAGAGATCAGGAATGTATGACAAGCATCACAATGTGCATTGTGATGTGAAATATCTTGGTTTAAAAGAGTACTTGTTAATCCTGAGCCATGATGCTCTCTTTTATATAAAAGTATAAGTTTCAGATCATCGGGAAACGAGTATCCTTATGAAATTGCAATTCACCTTGAACATGAATAAAGAGAGAAAGGAGAGAGCCTGAATTTTAATAATTTACATTATGGCTAATTCTGATAGATATGCAACAGTATCAATAGTACCCTGTGCTGTAGTCTGGAGAGGTTTTTGGTTTTCCATGACAGTGCTGACCGCCACTTGTGCAGGGCTCTGTGGCGGCTCACAACTGCCACTGACATTACTGCTACTCATAAGAACATAAGAAATATGAGCAAAAGTAGGCCACCTGGCCCCTCGAGCCTGCTCCGCCATTTAATAAGATCATGGCTGATCTGATCATGGACTCAGCTCCACTTCCCTGCCTGCTCTGCATTACCCTTTATTTCCTTATCGCTCACAAATCTGTCTATCTCCGCCTTAATTATATTCAATGACCCAGCCTCCACAGCTCTCTGGGACAGAGAATTCCACAGATTTACAACCCTCTGAGAGAAGAAATTCCTCCTCACCTCAGTTTTAAATGGGCGGCTCTTTATTCTGAGACTATGTCCCCTAGTTTTAGTTTCCCCTATGAGTGGAAATATCCTCTCTGCATTCACCTTGTCAAGCACCCTCATTATCTTATATGTTTTGATAAGATCACCTCTCATTCTTCTGAGCTCCAATTAGTACAGGCCCAACCTACTCAACCTATCTTTATAAGTCAACCCCCTCATCTCCGGAATCAACCTAGTGAACCTCCAATGCAAGTATTTCCTTCCTTAAATACAGAGACCAAAACTGTACACAGTACTCCAGGTGAGGCCTCACCAATACTCTGTACAGTTGTAGCAAGACTTCTCTGCTTTTATACTCTATCCCCATTGCAATAAAGGCCAACATTCCACTTGCTTTCCTGTTTACTTGCTGTACCTGCATACTAACTTTTTGTGTTTCAGGTGGCCTACTCATGCTCCTTATGTTCTTATGAGTGACAGGTCCCTCTGTACTGCAGCACTTCGCAATTTTTCTCCATTTAAATTATAATTTGCTTTTCTATTTTTCTGCCAAAGTGGATAACCTCACATTTTCCCACATTATACTCCATCTGCCAAAATTTTGCCCACTCACTTAGCCTGTCTATATCCCTTTGCAGATATTTTGTATCCTCCTCGCAATTTGCTTTCCCACCCATCCTTTTATCATCAGCTGGTCCTGTAATTCTCCAGGCATGGCACTGCTAGAAGCCACTCCCTCATGATGCCTATCATTCTGCCACAACATACAGCAGGGGACTGCTATGAACGTTCAATAATTTTCTGATGGTGTTTGTTAATATTGTGTAAATGATTCACCATGGATTTTGGATCTCAAAGTAGCAGTAGAAGTTCTTTATTTATTTATTCGTTCATGGGATGTGGGCATCACTGGCAAGTCTAGCATTTATTTCCCATCCCTAAATTGCCCTTGAGTGGCTTGCTGGAGCATTTCAGAAGGCAGTTAAGAGTGAACCACATTGCTGTGGGTCTGGAGTCACATATAGGCCAGACCAGGTAAGGACAGCAGATGTCCTTCTCTAAAGGACATTAATGAACGAGATGGGTTTTTACACAATCCGGTAGTTTCTTGATCACCATTACTGATACTAGCTTTTTATTCCAGATTTATTTAATTAACTGAATTTAAATTCCCTAGCTGCCCTGGTGCAATTTGAACTCATGTCACTGGATTATTAGTTTAAACCTCTGGGTTACTAGTCCAGTAACATAACCACAATGCTACTGTTCCCTTAAGTCATGAGTCATAACTGTTGCTCCTCTTGCTGTGTCTAAAGTAATTATTACTACAATTGCCACTGTCATTACTCCTTGTACAATGTCAGGTTGTGGTGCAGATTATTCATTGCTGTGTATATGGAGACAAGTACCTTCTCAATACAATCCGCACATTGTAACATCCTTTGTTGGAAAGCAAACCCATTCAGGTTTGAGGGGTAGAATTAAACTTCAGCGAGGGACAGAAATAGAGCTGTAATGGATTAACTGCTCATTATACACCCTGCTAGATTTTCTTTTCCGTGAAGCCGAAGTTAAATTTTACTTCAGGACAACTAATTCAGATACTCAGCATGTTGTAACTCTATACAGTACATGCTGGACCATTAGTAGCTACCACCTATATTAAACCTTCGATAGCAGTAACATGTTTCACCCTGTACTGCCTCAGCCCCATCACTAAAGTGTCACATGAAGTGTCTATATCTATATTAAAAAAAATCCATGCACAGGCACCTTCCACCCTTCGATAAGTAGTTCGGGGCCTGGAATGTCAGGTCCTTCATTGAAACACATGTGAACTCATCCCTTTTTGGTATGGAAGCAAGTCATCCTCGAAACGAGGGACCGCCTAAGAAGAAGAAAACTTAATTATAATGGGGCAGAATTTACTATAATGGGTGAGTGTACAGCACCCGCCATTTGTTAGACATGCTCTTGCCTCTTTAATTTCCATGAACTTTTTAGTGGCAAGTTGTTGGAAGTGGGACATCGAAATAGTGCGATGCCCTCTACAGGGTATCTGGGATCTGTGTGGACAGGCCAAGCAACTGTGTGTCTCCTCAGTCAAGCAGATTGAAGAATTGTTAATGAATAATGCGGAGGCTGAACCACTAAGTTAGAATCGTGAATTCAATGTCAAATCAAATACAGAAAGATAAATAAAGAGGAAATAAAGATTTGATTAAGAGAGAGAAAAAAAGGACAGAAAGAAAAAGTAATAAAAGGTCATTTAAAATTATTTTTAAAATTCCTAACAACAATTAAAAGCTGAAGGAATGACACTCCACACTTGTAACAGTTAATCTTTAGTGCCAGAGAAGCTGTTTGGCAGTAATTAAGACTTATCACACCACTAAAAAGGGTACTTAACTGAAATGGACAAGGCCTAACTTTCTATGCCGAGTTTAGTCCGTATTTAAGATGTAAATAGAATTATAGGTGCGTGGAGAGAGTCGGGAGATGCGTCGCTGAGGCCTATAAAAAGGCCCAACGCGTCGGAGGAGGCTCGGGAGTTCCAGGTGTGTGGAGAGGCTCGGGAGGTGCGTCACTGAGGCGTGGCTTGTGCAGCTACAGGGAGAAGGCAAAAAAGAAGTAGAAAGAAATCGAGAGGTGATATCACAGCCAAGGGGATAAGTGATTGGCTGATGATTGGTGAGTAACTTTTCTTTTTCTATCTTTATCAGTAAGTAACATTTAGCATTGTTGTTGCCAACTTAAGTGTATCTAAAGGTTAAGTCATGGCAGGAGAGCTTGGACACATGTTATGCTCCTCCTGTACTATGTGGGAACTCGGGGACGCTTCCGGTGTCCCTGACGACGACATATGCGGGACGTGCATCCGCCTGCAGCTTCTGACGGACCGCATTGCGGCACTGGAGCTGCGGGTGGATTCACTCTGGAGCATGCACGATGCTGAGAATGACGTGAATAGCATGTTTAGCGAGTTGGCCTCACCGCAGGTAAAGGGTACACAGCCAGATAGTAAATGGGTGACCAGCAGGAAGAGCAGTGTAAGGAAGGTAGGGCAGGGGTCCCCTGTAGTCATCCCCCTGCAAAACAGATACACTGCTTTGGGTACTGCTGAGGGGGATGACTCATCAGGGGAGGGCAGCAGCAGCCAAGTTCATGGCACCGTGGGTGGCTCTGCTGCACAGGAGGGCAGGAAAAAGAGTGGGAGAGCTACCGTGATAGGGGATCGATTGTAAGGGGAATAGATAGGCATTTCTGCGGCCGCAACCGAGACTCCAGGCTGGTATGTTGCCTCCCTGGTGCAAGGGTCAAGGATGTCTCAGAGCGGGTGCAGGACATTCTGAAAAGGAAGGGTGAACAGCCAGTTGTCGTTGTACACATAGGTACCAACGATATTGGTAAAAAACGGAATGAGGTCCTATGAGACGAATTTAAGGAGCTAGGAGCTAAATTAAAAAGTAGGATCTCAAAAGTAGTCATCTCAGGATTGCTACCAGTGCCACGTGCTAGTCAGAGTAGGAATCGCAGGATAGCTCAGATGAATACGTGGCTTGAGGAGTGGTGCAGAAGGGAGCGATTCAAATTCCTGGGGCATTGGAACCGGTTCTGGGGGAGGTGGGACCAGTACAAACTGGATGGTCTACACCTGGGCAGGACTGGAACCAATGTCCTAGGGGAGTGTTTGCTACTGCTGTTGGGGAGGAGTTAAACTTATATGGCAGGGGGATGGGAACCTATGCAGGGAGGCAGAGGGAAATAAAAGGAAGACAGAGGCAAAAGATAGAAAGTAGAATAGTAATAGTGGAGAAAAAGAAACCCAAGGCAAAAAACAAAAAGGGCCACATTACAGCAAAATTCTAAAGGGACAAGGTGCATTAAAAAGACAAGCCTGAAGGCTCTGTGTCTTAATGCAAGGAGTATCTATAATAAGGTGGATGAATTAACTGTGCAAATAGATGTTAACAGATATGATGTGATTGGAATTACAGAGAAGTGGCTCCAGGATGATCAGGGCTGGGAACTCAACATCCAAGGGTATTCAACATTCAGGAAGGATAGAATAAAAGGAAAAGGAGGTGGGGTAGCATTGCTGGTTAAAGAGGAGATTAATGCAATAGTTAGGAAGAACATTAGCTTGGATGATGTGGAATCTGTATGGGTAGAACTGCAGAACACCAAAGGGCAAAAAACGTTAGTGGGAGTTGTGTACAGACCTACAAACAGTAGTAGTGATGTTGGGGAGGGCATCAAACAGGAAATTAGGGATGCAATAAAGGTGCAGCAGTTATCATGGGTGACTTTAATATGCATATAGATTGGGCTAACCAAACTGAAAGCAATACGGTGGCGGAGGATTTCCTGGAGTGCATAAGGGATGGTTTTCTGGACCAATATATCGAGGAACCAACTAGCGGGGAGGCCATCTTAGACTGGGTGTTGTGTAATGAGAGAGGATTAATTAGCAATCTCGTTGTGCGAGGCCCCTTGGGAAAGAGTGACCATAATATGATGGAATTCTACATTAGGATGGAGAAGGAAACAATTAATTCAGAGACCTTGGTCCAGAACTTAAGGAGGAGTAACTTTGAAGGTATGAGGCGTGAATTGGCTAGGATAGATTGGCGAATGACACTTAAGGGGTTGAAAGTGGATGGGCAATGGCAGACATTTAGAGACCGCATGGATGAACTACAACAATTGTACATCTCTGTCTGGCGCAAAAATAAAAAAGGGAAGGTGGCTCAACTGTGGCTATCAAGGGAAATCAGGAATAGTATTAAAGCCAAGGATGTGGCATACAAATTGGCCAGAAATCGCAGCGAACCCAGGGACTGGGAGAAACTTAAAACTCAGCAGAGGAGGACAAAGGGTTTGATTAGGGCAGGGAAAATAGAGTACGAGAGGATGCTATGAGGCTGCAGAGTGACTTGGGCAGGTTAGGTGAGTGGGCAAATGCATGGCAGATGAAGTATAATGTAGATAAATGTGAGGTTATCCACTTTGGTGGTAAAAACAGAGAGACAGACTATTATCTGAATGGTGACAGATTAGGAAAAGGGGAGGTGCAACGAGACCTGGGTGTCATGGTACATCAGTCATTGAAGGTTGGCATGCAGGTACAGCAGGCGGTTAAGAAAGCAAATGGCATGTTGGCCTTCATAGCGAGGGGATTTGAGTACAGGGGCAGGGAGGTGTTACTACAGTTGTATAAGACCTTGGTGTTGCCACACCTGGAGTATTGTGTACAATTTTGGTCTCCTAACTTGAGGAAGGACATTCTTGCTATTGAGGGAGTGCAGCGAAGGTTCACCAGACTGATTCCTGGGATGGCGGGACTGACATATCAAGAAAGACTGGATCAACTGGGCTTGTATTCACTGGAGTTCAGAAGAATGAGAGGGGATCTCACAGAAACGTTTAAAATTCTGCCGAGTTTAGACAGGTTAGATGCAGGAAGAATGTTCCCAATGATGGGGAAGTCTAGAACCAGGGGTCACAGTCTAAGGATAAGGGGTAAGCCATTTAGGACCGAGATGAGGAGAAACTGCTTCACCCAGAGAGTGGTGAACCTGTGGAATTCTCTATCACAGAAAGTTGTTGAGGCCAATTCACTAAATATATTCAAAAAGGAGTTAGATGTAGTCCTTACTACTAGGGGGATCAAGAGGTATGGCGAGAAAGCAGGAATGGGGTACTGAAGTTGCATGTTCAGCCATGAACTCATTGAATGGCGGTGCAGGCTCGAAGGGCCGAATGGCCTAATCCTGCACCTATTTTCTATGTTTCTATGTTTCTATAGCTGGGGCTAGAATTTCGGTTTTCAGCGAAAATGGTAGTTTTACGCCAAAATTACAATTTTCGCTTCGCTACCATTTTTAGGCCCGTTTTTCGTGCTTTAAGTTGCGGAATGGTAAAAATCGGCGTTACACAAGGATTCATGGCACAAACCGTGAATTTCAGCAACTTTAGTCCGGGGCCGATAGCGCTGCGAGAAAGGCCTTGGGAAGCACGGAAAAACAACAAAAAAGAAATTGCAAAAAAAAACATTCACAAAACATTTACAAAACCCTTACCTACTAAATCACTGAAAAAGAATTAAAAAATAAAGGCGTTAACTTATCTTTTTTGCAGGTCTTCATACTTACCGCTGCTGGCAGGGCTGCACCACAAGATTTACCCTCTCGGTATTCTGGGTTCAGAATACGGGTCCCGAGAGAGCCAAAAATCAATCGCAAACGCTATTTCGGGTGTTGCACATCAGCGCTCCTCTCCCTGGCGGTACGTGGAAGCGTCGCCGCAAACAGGTCACTGAAGTCCCGCTGACGGGGTTTTTACCATGGAGGATCAAATCGCAGTGAAAACCCAGTCACAAAGTTGGCAAAATTCTAGCATAATCATAAGGCTAGACTTTCCCAAGAGCACCTCAACGCCCGATTGCCCGCCCAGAAAAAAACGCTAACGTTTTGCAAGTAACACTGGTGAAAATTTCCATAATTAAGTTAAAAATAATCACCCGGCGAGCAAATGGATCTTGCACCAGTATTCTTGGCAGTTTCTCGGTGGTTAAAGGGGAAACTAAGTGAAATGGGCAGTTCTTAAATTTTTAAAAAAATGAAGTCCGATGTTGCGGTTGTGCCAAGGGAGGGAAGAAAACTTTTTTTTAAAATTTCACAAAAAAAATAAAATGTTAAAAAAACATTCCCAAGACAGTTTTACAATTAATCACCGTTTTACAATTTAAAAAAAATAAAGAGCCTTTAACTTACCTTTCTTTGTAGAGTACTCAACCACTGCCCTGTTTAAGCAGCTTTCACAGGGTGGTTCCCTCGGCGATCTGGACAGGCTTCTGTTGAGGCCAAACTTACGCCCTGGCGATTTTCTCGGTGGGCGTTTTGAGATTTGGGTGGTACCATTAAAAAACGAAGGGGGGAACTTTCGCCTCAGATGAGGACCAAGATGAGCAGCATCAACAACAGCATCAGCAACAGGAGAAGCACCAGCAGGAGCATCAGCAGCCTTCGCCACAGAAGAGAAAGGATGAGCACAGGACTGTAGCTCGCAGGAGGCAATATCCCCAACGCAGGCTATATAGGCAGAGGATCAGCTTCCTGGACTTGTCAAAACACCAGTGCCTCAGGAGGCTCAGGATAGTGCATCAGGTGGTGGCAGACATTTGCAGCCTCCTGAAAGAAGACCACCTGCCAAGTGGACCTGATGGGCATGCTTTGCTGGTGGCTGTCAAAGTCACCACCATCCTCCATTTCTAGCTACTTCCAGGGATCTGCAAGAGATATCTGCAGAATCTCACAATCTGATGCCCAAAAATACATCACTCAGGTGACCAATGCCATGTTTGCCATGGCCAGCAATTATATACACTTTGCAACCAATGAGGCCAGCTAGAATGAGTGGTTGCTTGGCTTTGCGGCTCTGGGTAGCTTCCCACAGGTCCAGGGAGTAATCGATTGCACACGTGTGGCAATCAAGCTGCCCCCAGATCACCTTGGAGTCTTTATCTACTGTCCACTCCATTAATGTTCAGCTTGCAGGTGTGTGCAAGATTCCCAGGCCACTGCCATGATGCTTTCATCCTGCGGCAGCCCACACTGCCAGAGCTCTTTGGACCTTGAAGCAGAGTTAGCGGCTGACACCTTGGAGAAAAAGGCCACCCCTTGAAAACGTGGCTGATGACACTCGTTAGGAGCCCAAACAATAAGGCACAGGAGAGATACAATCAAAGCCACATGACCACGAGAACTGTTAATGAGCAAGCAATCAGAATGTTGAAGATGTGCTTGAGATGCTTGGATAAATGGGAATGGATGTACCTGCAAGGTAAGTACGAATGAGGAGTTAGGTTGGGAAGAGACTCTCCCTGCAGGCCATTACAGAATGCAGCATCAGCACTAGGGAAGGATCGTTTAAGAACATAAGAATATAAGAAATAGGAGCAGGAGTAGGCCATACAATCCCTCGAGCCTGCTCCACCATTTAATACGATCATGGCTGATCCAATCATGGACTCAGGTCCACTTCCCTGCTAGCTCCCCATAACCCCTTATTCCCTTATCGGTTAAGAAACTGTCTATCTCTGTCTTAAATTTATTCAATGACCCAGCTTCCACAGCTCTCTGAGGCAACGAATTCCACAGATTTACAACCCTCTGAGAGAAGAAATTCCTCCTCATCTCAGTTTTAAATGGGTAGCCCCTTATTCTAAGATTATGCCCTCTAGTTCTAGTCTCCCCTATCAGTCGAAGCATCCTCTCTGCATCCATCTTGTTAAGCCCCCTCACAAGCTTATACGTTTCAATAGGATCACCTCTCATTCTTCTGAATACCAATGAGTAGAGGCTCAACCTACTCAACCTTTCCTCATAAGTCAACCCCCTCATCTCCGGAATCAGCCTAGTGAACCTTCTCTGAACTGCCCCCAAAGCAAGTATATCCTTTCGTAAATATGGAAACCAAAACTGCACTCAGTATTCCAGGTGTGGCCTCACCAATACCCTGTACAACTGTAGCAAGACTTCCCTGATTTTATATTCCATCCCTTTTGCAATAAAGGCCAAGATTCCATTGGCCTTCCTGATCACTTGCTGTACCTGTATACTAAGTAAGGTGCCACCTTGCCACATTGAGACTCCAATAATGCAGTTGCTTACTCTGCTTCCCCCACTTGGACAATCTTTCAACTTTAATTTTCACATGGTCCCTTTAAATAGTTCAGCTGAAATAAACTCACGCTTGTCGTCATCACACCTGCTCATGCTAATTGGTCAGGAAACCTGGAAGTCAAATGCTAATGCAGTGGCATAATTAAAAAGCCTCTGACAAACATGCTGCCGAAACTTCTGGGTTCCCCATGCACTATAGGGCTCTCCTGCTGTCAGCGAGTCGGACAGTTAAAATCCAGATTATGTTTTTATTGCCTGATCTATGAAGCAGATGTGTACAATCAGTATGAATGCATGGGTGTATTTAATGGTGAAAAGCATAGAATATCTGATTAATATGATACATATCAGGTTTTCTGAGCATCCCTCCAACCTCGTGAGCATCAGCACCTTCCATCCCTATTAATTCCATTATTCTCTCATGGGCAGTTAAAGGGAACACCACCTGTTACATTCCTTGCCGTACAGCTTTAGCCAAACAGCTTTGCCTTGCTATCTCTTTTGCTACCTTCAAGAGCCTTCTAAGGATATGTATCATCATTCATTCGTCATTACTGAGTCAAAATCCTGGATTCCCTCCTTAATGACATCATGAAAGCATCAATGCCACCAGGACGGCAATGCTTCAAGGCCATGGCTCATTTCCAGCTTCTCAGGATAACTAAGGATGACAAATAAATTTTGCCTTGTCAGTGTTGTTCACAAGAATCCCATTTGCTCTTTTCATGGCCTATTCTACCTGCACTCCCACTTTTAAGGATCTGCACACCTGGATCCCTCTGCTCCTTCATTCTGTTAAGAGTCTTATAATTTAGGTTACACTTCCATTCACTCTGTTTCTTTACATTTGTCTGCATTGAACTCTATTTATATCTACCACTCCAATGCCTGTCAATGTCTTGTGCTGTCTCCTTTGTTCTTCCTCACATTTGCATGTCTCCTAATTTAGTATCATCAGCAAACTTTGATATAATTCCTCATGTGCCTATCTGCAAATCTTTTGTGTGATTGGTAAAGAGGTCCTAGCACAGATGCTTAAGGAACACTGCTGCCATATCACGCCAATCTGAAAATATCAATTTACCTCTATTCTTTACCTTTTGTCCTTAGTTATTAAAGGGAATGTAGCCACATGAATTGAGGGATGGCTGAGGACATAAGATAAACAAGTCTCTTATGTGGTACCTTATTAAATACCTTCTGACAATCCATGTATACAGATAAAACCACATTCCCCTTAGATCTATACAAGCAGGACCTGCCCTTTATAAATCCATACTAACCATCCCTGATTAGTCAATATCTTTCGAGGTGTTCATTAAATTCATCCCATGTTATCTATAACTGAGGTAAGATGCTTTCAAAAAGAAACTAGATGAATACATGAGAGAAAAGGCAATAGAAAGATATGCTGAAATGCTGAGATGAGGTAGATAGAATGGGCGAAGACTTGTGTGGAGTAAAACACCAGCACAGACTAGTCGGGTCAAATGGGCAATTTATGTGCGGTATATTCTATGTAAAACATTTCCATTAAATCGCCAAATAAATTTCTGTGCCCTAAGGAAAACAATTCCAGCTTCTCTAGTCTCTCCACTTAACTGAAGTCCCTCATCCCTGCTACCATTGTAGTAAATCTCCCCTGAACCCCCTCCAAGGCATTAACATCCTTCCTAAAGTTGGACATAATACTCCAGCTGAGACAAAACCAGTGATTTATACAGGTCCTTCAGCTCATTTTCTGCTTCCAAAGTTTTTTAAAATATTATGGTTGGTGCTGCACTATCTCCTCCCAACCTCCTTCACTATTCTGGGATACATGCCATCTGAGCTTGGTGACATTTTTGCTCTTAGTTGCATTAACTTTTTTTTAAACACAGACTCCTTTTGAATATGCATCTCCAATAGTAGCTCTTCCACCATCCTCTTCAGGTATCCCTGCAGTCTTACCTTCATCTACCTCTGAGGCAAAATACCGATTAAGAATTTATGTAATTTCCTCACTCTCAAGTACAAAATGATCCTGTTTATCTCTAAGTGGTATCACCACTTCTTTGAATATCCTCTTAGTTCTTTTGTGCTTTTAAAAGCACATACACAAGTCACTTCAAGTTACCTTGCTTGAAGAAGAGTAAGGTTTTCGAACAGGTGCATGAGACTACAGTAAGTAAGTCCCCATAAATCACACATATTTAAGGAAAGGACGAAGTGTTCGAATGTGGTCAGTCCACTTACCGTATCATCTGATGTGGTTACTTAACATGAATTGGTTGAAATCGTTCTGAATATTGTTTCTGAAATCATTAATGAAATAGTCACAAACGAGATTATATATGAGACGTCATCTGGGTACATACAATCAATAATTATTAGATCCCATTTTCGAAAGTGACACACTGCACCAAATATAGACGGTGAAAGAACCTGTGGAAATATTCAGACATCCTGATGGTCACAGAGATATGTTTTCGTTTAGGCTCCCAACTTTATTATACCTCTGTCTCTCCATTGCCTAAATGGGATAGGGATATCGTGACACTCCAAGTGACCGTTTGCAATAACAGTGCGTCGACTATTCAACCTCAGGAGGAAATTGTTCATGGGCATAATGTAGAAGCAGACTATTAACGCCCTAAAGAATCCAGGATACTCCGCCTTTCTGAAATTCTTGGACAGAAGCTTTCAAATCAAAAACCAGCCACAGAATAAGTTCAATCGGATGATTAACCTGAGATTGACCTGAGATTTCCATCGGTTAATTTACATGTATATTAAAATTATGTTAAGTACAATTAAGCTAATGTTTTTCTTCCTCGCTATGCTTACAATGTCATTGTATAATTTTCTTATCTATTCGTCCAATAACGTCCTGAGTAACTTTCATCTTTCTACACATTTTACAATGTCTATATATGTATGCGTGCACTCTTTCCATGTCTTATGTTCTTACAGACGTGTGAAGGTAAACCATAACTGACTCGCGAATTACCATTTGCCTCGGGCATGGTTTAGTGTAAAATCCCAGTACTCTGCACTCGTTTCCCTGACCCTATAACATCGAGGCCATATCATCTAAAAATATTACTTCACTTATTTTCTGATATTAATCCCAGGAAACCGTGACTCTCACTGGATGTTTCAACACTGACATTTATTACTATACGGCACAAAGAAACGAACCATGTGACGACTATATTTGTCCAACCTAGACACATTTCACAGCACATGTGCAACTGCCTGTCTGAAGTCCTGTTATTCTGGGAACATCAGATGGAGCACTCGTATGCTTTAGTTTCTGCTCAATTGACATCACGGGGCAATTTGCACTGTTCTTTATTCTCTCTCTTGCCAATATTTACTACAAATACCATAGATTATGTTAGACCTCCTATGAGTTCTGATTCAAAAATGAACTCCCAAATAAATGATGTGATAACTCCTCAAAGCATTGTGGCCAGGGAATGGTGAGATGCAGGCATGGACTGGTTGGGCCGAATGGCCTGTTTCTGTGTCGTATCTGCTATGCAGATTGGCGCCAGTTTGCTGAGCTACTGATTTCAGTACTGGACCTAAGGAGGGCGAACGCAGAATGAACCCAATTACGTACAAATAAGGTCAATGTTTTGCCAGCAGTGAGCGGAGGGGGGAAATCCATCGGAAGGAAGAGGCGTATTGTTTGTTCCTCTATCTCCGTGGTACATAAGAACATAAGAACATAAGAATTAGGAACAGGAGTAGGCCATCTAGCCCCTCGAGCGTGCTCCACCATTCAACAAGATCATGGCTGATCTGGCCGTGGACTCAGCTCCACTTACCCGCCCGCTCCCAATAACCCTTAATTCCCTAATTGGTTAAAAATCTATCTATCATGGTAGCTGTCCATGTGAGAATGGCGGCTGTGTTGGAATCTCAGGGATGTTAGATGGAGAAAATGAAGTTTGGGGCTATTGAGGTGTGCACCGCCAGATTGCTGGTTACACCCCGGTCTCAGTTGTGTAGTCACAGAGAGAAAGTGGGCAGAGCTCATGCACTTCCAAGTATGGTGGAAGGGAAAATCAGAGGGAAATGTACCCATTCCACCATCAAGTTTCAGAAGGATCTCTGCATTTTTTTGTGGGATCAAGTTACCTCCCCCCCCCCCCCCCCTCTTGCCTTGTCATTGATAGTGAGGAAGAAAGCTGTAGACTGCGGGAGGTTATCACTGGACTGGTCAGGTGGACAGAACAGTGGCAAATGGCATTCAATCCGGAGAAGTGTGAGCTAATGCAGTTGGGGAGTACAAACAAGGCAAGGGAATACACATTAAATGGTATGATACTGAGAAGTGTAGAGGAGTAGAAGAACCTTGGAGTGCATGCCCACAGATCCCTGAAGGTAGCAGGACAGGTAGATAAGGTGGTTAAGAAGGCATACGGGATACTAGCTGATACTAGCCGAGGCATAGAATATAAGAACAGGGAGGTTATGCTTGAACTGTATAAAACGCTAGCTAGCCCACAGCTAGAGTACTGCATACAGTTCTGGTCGCCACATTACAGGAAAGATGTGATTGATTGCACTAGAGAGGGTACAGAGGAGATTTACGAGTATGTTGCCAGGACTGGAGAATTTTAGCTATGAGGAAAGATTGGATAGGCTGGGGTTGTTTTCCTTGGAACAGAGGAGGTTGAGTGGAGATTTAATTGAGCTGTATAAAATTGTTAGGGGCCTAGATAGAGTGGATAGGAAGCACCTATTTCCCTTAGCAGAGAGATCAATAACCAGGGGGCATAGATTTAAATTAATTGGTAGAAGGGTTAAGGGGGAGTTGAGGAGAAATATTTTCATCTAGAGGGTGGTGGGGGATCTGGAACTCACTGCCTGAAATGGTGGTAGAGGCAGAAACCCTTATCACATTTAAAAAACACTTGGATGTGCACTTGAAGTGCGGTAACCTATAAGGCAACGGACCAAGAACTGGAAGGTGGGATTAGGCTGGAAAGCTATTTTTCAGCTGGCACTGACACGATGGGCTGACAGGCTTCCTTCTGTGCTGTAAATTTTTATGATTCTACCATTCTCTCTCTCTTAGCTTGGGATTTTGCCTAGTGCAGAACGACCAAGGCCAGAGGAAGGGAAATAAATATTTCAAAACGAGGTATTCTACTTCTATTAATTATAATTAATACTGATTTCTTTACAAGTGTATACATTGAGTTAGATATCATGTATGGGACATAAAATACTGATTACGATCAAATACAATTCAAGTAAACTTGTTAACACGACATAGCAAGCTGCAACGTCAAACTCACAATAAAACGTAGTGTCTGTGGCGAAATGCCTATTGTCCGCATGTCTTTTTCAAAAATATTATCATATGCGTATTTATTCCAATGGATGACATATTGTACTGAATTCGGACATTAATTTAAATTCTGTCTTTGGGACTTGATCCAGTCCAATCGTATCTAATGAATGTTTCCCTTTCTGCTAACTTTAAGGTTCCTAAGTGCAATTAAGTTTTTCAATGTAAACCTAATTGTTGACGGCGATAAGACTGCAGCACAGAACTGCCATTGGTTTGGCAATACTATATAGAGAGTTTGTATGAGTGGTGGATGTGATGTCGTGCTCCGGGGGTACTGATTCAAGGCATATTTTGGAGGTAATGTAACAAATTTGATCGTATTTTATCCGTGCGTTGGGTGTCTAAAAAGTGAGGAAATGCTTCATTCTGATTCTTTGATAAATACAAATGAATTCAAAAACATTTAGAACAAAAACACTTTAATTTTCAGACAACTCTATTCACGTATAAATTTACGGTGAACTCCAGTTTTGAAGTGTCTTTCTATTTTATTGAAGTGGTTCTTTAGATCTGCGGGCAACTAAAATGGAATCGCATACAATCTACAACAAAATGTAATAAGTGTAAGCAGTTTGTTTTTCCAGATAGGATTACAGTTAATCATCTCCCTCTAATGGAAAGTAACAGGTTCAGAACAATATACAGGGCACGGCAATATCTATATACACACAACTTCAAATATATAGTCATCACTTGCAACCAGAGACAATATCTGAGTTTATACCGCTGGAAGAAAATATACAATGCACGTTATTCAATGACGAGGGCCTTTAAACTAACAGTCCCATTATAATTAACAACACGAGACGAAATAAAAATAAATGTCTACGGTTTGTACACAAGATTACTCGAAACAACACAAACACAAAATGACATGAATGTTTTGTTTTCTGGAAGCCGTCTATTATTTCTGAACAACCCCAGCCAGTTTTCACTCACTGGAATGTCAATGCTGCATTCCAATATATTATTATAATACGGCCCTTATGTCAAAATATTAAATCAACGAATGACAAATACTAGCTGGATGTTATTGCTGTCACTGAATGCTGTAGTTATGGCGTTTATTAGGAATCGTTGCGGGAGTTCTCAGCTTTTGAAATTAATTAAAGATATTTTCTGGTTGTAAGTTCCAATTAAAATGATCTATACTGTGATTCTATTAAATGTTCTGGCAAGTGTTATTTATGAATTTTTCACGGAGTCTCTAGCGGCTGTACTCTCGCTCCTTAAAGAAGAGCCGGGGGTGCTCGCTGGCTGTGATGAGGAGACACTGACAGACAGCAAGTCTCTTCCAAGAGGATTATTCGGGCCACAGACATCCTCCTTGAGATCGCCAGAGGAGACAACAGAGTCCTGCTCAGGAGCGCCATTCCTCCCTCTCTTCTTATCCTCTTCTTTTTTCCACTTCATCCTCCGGTTTTGGAACCAGATCTTTATGTGTCGTTCGGTTAGGTTCAACATGACGGCCAGCTCCACTCTGCGGGGTCTGGAGATGTATTTATTGAAAAGGAATTCTTTCTCCAACTCAAGCAACTGAGCTCGAGTGTAGGCAGTGCGCGTGCGCTTATTTTCTTCCTGTTCCACCATAAAGGAACCCCCTAAAAACACAGAGAAAGCATCAAAATCCACTTTCATTTTTCATTTTCTTCGGCGCATTTAAAAGCTGATTGTTACAAGAAGATAGGTCAGAAAGTATACACATTCTAGTTAATTAACAATATTCAGCCAAAGAAAATTAAAACGATTCCATCCTGGCAGCACTACACCTGAATTACGGAAATGTATAGGTTAAAAGAGAACAGGAAACAGCTGGAAACACGCATCGCGTTCGCTCATTCCTAACCACTCCAACCACATTTCTATCTTTTGAAATGCTGATAACAACCTGGTGATAACAACGTCCAAAAGGACACCCGCGCCTCATTCCCGTTTATGTAAATTGTTTTTAAAATGAAGAAATACCCCCCCCCCCCCCCCCCCCAGAGGATTATCTTTCTGAACGATGTGGGACCATTTCTTTTGCTCCTTCACGCATTCGAGGTTAATAAACCAGACATGAGCTGCGCGGGACTCAAGGTAAGGATTCAGCCCAAGTTTCCAGTAGCAAGTATCAGTGAAGTCTACTTTAAAATGTTATTTGAGGAACTCTGATTTATTTTAACACAATCCGAAGAAATAATCCAGTTTAATATTTCATCAAAATCGAAAACCAGAGACACCCACAAACCATGTCTCTGGTGTCTAAAAAGTTTGATTTTCTTGTGGGAAAAGTAACTTTTCGACCAAAGAGGCACAAAACTTTCTAAACTTCCAAATAGTCCATAGTAGATCTGATCAATACTGTGGTTGGTCTTTATGTGGTACACGGATTCGGAAGAATAACACTTCATTGACCACCGTACTTTCTTTTCATTTAAGCCTAATTTCAACGGCTATGTGATATGAAGCCAGTCACATAGAAACGCCTTATAGAACACCCCAAAGATGTCGAATGCGCAAATCCTGGACACCCTTAAAAATTAAACTAAGTCAACGCAATACTTTTATCGTACTTTAAAATAGACGCATTTTCGAGTAATTGCGAATATCTTTATAGTGAAAAGAAATGAATAGCAATATGGATTTTCACGACAATTCATTGACATCTGTTATGGAAGATGTTTAATTGAGAGAATTGTGTTAATTTATAATGGACGCACAGTCCAACAGGGCAAGCATTAAGTTGTGTTTCCTGCTGTGATTCTTAAAGTTCTATCCGCAATTTGAAAAGGGTGCATATATAGATAACCGCAATGCATGGCTATCCAAATGGCCCGAAAATTTGAAAATAAATCGTGGAACTAAATAATTATAACTAAACACCAAATTAGCTTAAAATTTTATATCTGTTAAAAGTGCTACATTGCTAGCCAAATTAATTAGTTGTCTGATATAAATTTGGGGATCATTTAATTCAGTTTGAATGAAAAATGTGTTAAGTTAAATTCGTAATTCCATGCCAACATCTTCAACAACGGTGAACTGATCGCATCCTGGAAACTGGCGCTGTGTAAATTGCATTTTGTTGCAGATGTCAATCTCTTTCCCATTCTGGATTTTGGAGCATAATTAATTTTTACTGCGAATCTTCCCGAATTAATAAATTAAGCAAATTTTCAGTACAAAAGTTAATTCTGTAATTGAAATAACTAGTGTATTATAAAATATCATTAAAAGGTCCAGAATATTCAGGTGAGAGGAATTCGCTCTGATGTCCGGGTTGAAATGTGTTCTCCACAGCTGCGATAAATAATACATCGAAGCGTGTATATTTTATAGTTATAAAGGGAGTGAGATTCAATAAACGTGGTGCTACAAATTAAGCAAAATATTTTCTTTTGATGTTTCAAAAGCCGAGCAATGTGCTATCGTGGGATGGATGGGTCTGCCAAAACCAGGAGACGTGGCCCTTTGGTATTCCAGCCTTCTTGTAACTTCCCGCCAGCGAGGACAAAGAAAACAAATACAATACTCCAATAAGGAAAATATTGAACTGAACCATTAGAAATGTGTTATGTAAAACTGTGGATTAGAGCTTGGCTCAGTTGGCGCTCCCTTGGTTAGGGCTTGCTTTACGCGCTCTCTCAATTACTGTTTTGACGGCGCGGGATATGTTCTGCCTACCGAAAGATGACTTTCAGACACCAGAAACTTATAATTGCTGCTAGAAATATCTAGATATTCTGATTGAAGACGGTGACCGTGTTTGAAGGTAAATATTCATCAGTCGACAATAGTCATCAGGTGTGCGGAGGCATTACTCTGAAGCCGGGCACTCTCACTCTTCGCCCTAATTGGGTCATTTCACCAATGCAGTTTTGGCGATCTGATCACTTACTTCAGTAATTCATGAACTCATTTATTTTTAATGCTGTAACATCGAAGGTTTGAAAATGGTCACAAACACGTTTCATTACTGTTCTCTAAAGCAAGGTAGCGTCAGATTGCAGCTTAGTTGTAATGCGTCCATCATAGTTAGAATTTATTTTTATTTTGCAATTATAAACTAAAAAATTTAGAAGTGATCTGATTGCGGTGTATAGATGTTGAAGTGATAGGGTAGATACAAATAAATGATTTCATCCAGCGGGGAAATCAAGAATGAGGGGGCATAATCTTAAAATCAGAACGAGGCTATTGAGGAGTGAAATCAGGAAGCATTCTTTCACACAAAGGGTGGTAGAAATCTGGAATTCTCTCTCCCGAAAGTTTGGATTCTGGGACAATTTGAACTTTCAAGATTTAGATGACATATGTTGTTGGGTAAGGGTATCCAGGGATACCGAGCAAAGGCAGTAAATGGAGTTGAGATACAGATCAGCCATGATCTCATTGAATGGCGGAGCAGGCTCGAGGGGCTGAATGGCCTACTCCTGTTCCTATGTTCCTAACTTGCTAGGAAGTCTGCTGTGAAATATTCAAATTATTTATTTATATTGTGAATAGTTATTTGTGATGGAAGACGTAATTCGTAGAATCACCATGTAAATGTCCCATATATGATTTAAATCTTACATTTTACTTGCCATAAAATGTGCATGCTCCGCATTCTGATAAAAGAATCTTAATGCACAGTAACAATGTCGCTGCAATGGTAATTTGGCAACACAAGTTAAGGCAATTCTGATCACCTTTCTTTGTTTAAAATTGATTTTTTATAATAATTGGAACTAGGACTCCAGATGTAGAAATATACACTCAGGCATTTTAAACCTATTGTCATAATCCCTTTTTCCTATAGCTAAAAATTCAGTTTATTAACACGTAAAATCGTAAACCAAGCCCCGGGTATAGAAATATAATCCACATATAACCTAACGGAAGAAAAAAAAACAACAGTAATTCCAAATTGGGAATCACTGAAAATCAATTTTAAAGTATATATATAGTTCTTCAAAGGCAAGCTTTTTCCCGGAACATTGGTGATTAGCCGCTATTTGCTGGTGACTGATAACATTGGCGCTAAATAGGCAGCAGTAAAATCAGGAGAAAATTTTTTAAAAGCGATAGTTCATTTTTGAAATGCGTAATTTATACCAGAAAGGTTATAGAATTATTGCATTTGTTTTAACAAGACTGCCTCCATTGAGCACATAATCGCTTCAGACATGGAGACATAAACAACCCCACTAATCTGTTTGGTGAAATGCTAAGCATTTGTTGAGACTCCCGTTCCAGTCCACATGTGTTTGGTTATGTAATGGGCTGCGATTTCACTTTTATGACTTGATACAAACAAATCTAGAGTAATTATACACATATAGATCCCTTTACGACCAGCAATCACATCATCACCCGGATGCGCTGCGATTTGCCTCTGAATTCAATTTGTAGTTTGCCATAATTAGATTTTAAGTTGCTCGCAATATTAGATAAATTTCGAGGTCTCAAAATGTACGTTTTTAAAAAACTACTAATTTGTTACAGCTCCTGTGCTCTTTACCAAAGTCACCTGTGGACTTTCTGTTTCATATCGCTTCAAAGATGTTTGACCGAACGAAGTTTCTATTTCTCCTCAAGTAAGAGCCTGTGACGGAATATCCCGTTTTATTTTCAAATCGAGATGCTAGGATACTGTATTCAGTTCGACTTAAACAATTACCACGTGTTTTATGGTGAGACGAGCATTTGCCTGCTCACTTTTTACAACGTTTCCAGCCATGTTTGTTCCGTGTTCTAAATTCTGTCCCACAGACAGAACCTCAAACTTACACGCAGTCCTTTGGGCTCTATATAACAATGCATTGAAAATCTTAATTTATAAAATTAGTTTAATCAAAAAAGGTTCTTGATCCAGATTTGATTATACCGACATTGATTTATTGATATAATTTTGATTATTAAAAAAATAAGGTGATTGATGAAAACGATAAAATGAAGTGTGTAATATTGCTGTTGCGGTTTCAGCAGTAGTTTTATCACTAGGGTTGGCCTTGATTAAGCAGAAGATGAACAAGTTCGTTTAAAATATTGAAATCATACGGTTATAATTTTAATTTTAAAAAGGAGAGGAGGCATGCACAAATCTGCCGTCTGGTGTAGTATAAGTATGGTCTCAGGACCATCGTCATTTTCACTGACAACTTGAAGTATTAATGGATTCTGTATTATAGTAAGCAATATCATTACTTCTGCCAACAACGATAATTAGAACATCGGTACACATATAACATACCAATAATATCGACAGCGTTAACCAGGGCGAAAAACCCATTGGTAATGAATGAATTCTAGTGTTTGTAATCTAATGCTCTCCATTCATCCATGCCCTAATTTATAATTTAATTATTTTCTTGGGTTATCATCCGTTTAAAAAAAAATCCCACTCATTAGAGAAAAAATTGCCTCTCACAGAAATCCTGGACACTTACCCGGCCATTGTCCTTTCCAGACGTGGGCATGCGACTTAGTAGCTTTCATCCACGGAAAGGGCAGATGAGTTCGATTGTGTTCATCCAAGGCACCCATTTCGGAGCCGCTCCCGAAGCAAGTCCCTTGATGGGTGTGCGGGTCAGAGTGCTGTTGCTGTGGATGGTGAAGATGCGAGATTGTAGGATCCTCTGATAGCGCAGGTACTTCGAAAGGAGAAATGTCAGCGGGACTTCCTTGTTCAAGTCCTGACAAGGAAGGGTTAGCATATGAAGTCTGTGGCTGTCTTCCGACATAGAGGCATGCTGGTGGGCTTTGATTATATTCCTGGGCTTGTGATCTCGTATAAGCGCATGATTCCTTATACATTTGAGCTGGCGCATAATAATGCTCCTCGCTATTCATAGCTACTAGTGCCTCAACAATTGAAACATAAGGATGCCACTGTAATTTTACAGTTTAATAGCTCTGCCTAGCTTGATTCACGAATCAAAATAGCACCTGACACTCTGTTATGCTCCGTAGAGAACTACGAATATGTCATGTGACTTGGTTCCTACAATCTATTGGACTGTAATTCCATGATAAGAACACTTGGTTCAACTTCACCTGCCTGTGAAGTCCATTTACTTTTCATGTAGTTTAGTAACAATGGAAACTTGTGTGAGTGCCAGGCGATGTGCCTTTCTCTCTTCCAAGAAATACTTGTTTCATTCAAGAACAATTTCTGTCCTTTCTCAATCGAAACACAGATGGCAGGTATACTGGCTACCAATTAATTCTTTACCTCATTCCAGCGTAATCAGCAAAGTTACACAAAAATGTTGAATTTTAAACATTTAACTTGGAAAATGTATGAGCAGATGTGAATAGTATCAGTGATAGATTAGACAGGGCAGTGTTATCGCCTTCTCAGCGACTTGGGCCTGGGAACCACAGATAGCAAAAAAGGGCTTTATTTCTGACAAACGAAGATTGGCTACTGTTTTCTTCACTGATCCTGTTTGAATGACTAGGATCAACACATCTGTGATGAAGTCCTTTAGCAGCAGGTCCATGTGTGACTTTGCATATGTTCAATCCCTTTCAGTTGGGTTTGAAATAACGTGCGTGTCTTTTGAATTTAACTTTGGTTTGTATTTTAGCAAACTTGCAGAAAAAATTGTTGGTTACACCTGATTGACCTTCCTTTCCCCTTCTTTTTTCCAGCTTCTTCATTTGCTACTTTACAAACCTCCATGGTAACATCTTTGTTGAACCATTGATTTATTTCAAGTTGCTGTGTTTTTTCTTTACTCCCGCTTTACCTGTCACTTGTTTCAAAGTCTGTTTTAAACTTCGACCCGATTAAATATTGACTTTTGATTAGGCGACTTTGTTAAGAAATTGTAATAAGAGCATTATCTTATGCCATTTGAAGAAATTGGTATCATTTCATATAGATATTTTTAAATTATTTTTTTCCATTCGTTTACTCTGACGATAACCTTATTCTTTAAAGTTAAGTTGAAAACCGCCCTGGTATCCGTTAGCGGCCGATTGATTATTTAGTTTTTTTCTCTCTAATTCACAGCGTGTGTTGACCTTTCCGGGTGATAGAGTAGAACTTGCTGCTGGTTGACTTGGTGACAAGGATATGAGGAGGCGGGGAGCTACTGGAAAGGACAAAGATCGCTTCACTACCTGTGTTCACTCATGCTTTCTCACACACAGACTGTTTACTTTGCACTCCTGCTGTAATTGCACATTTCTGCAGATTTTTACCCATTTGAACGCTTCATTTAACTCCATTTTCTGTTTCTCGATAACTGATAAATGGAAACTTTAAAAAAAAACATTATTTCCTTAAATAATGAACAACTTTTTGTTCCTTTTTCAGCCAGTCTTTTACTAATTTAGGCAGATCGCATTTCTGAATTATACTTTTGGCATGAATTTTACGTCATTCTGCATGGTCAAGATCCCATCAGATTAAACACTCCTCGGCAATTTTTGAAACACACACCCTCTCTCTGTAAAAGCTTTATCTATGAGTTCGTAAATATTTACGGAGGATCTGATCATCCTGCCTTGCACGCTAACGGAATATTTTGAAACAGCAACCGGAAAAGTACGTTTTAACCATCATAAACGACTCGCACATTGAATTATAATATTTCTCATAATTATACAATTTGATATGATCATAAAAGTGGAGTCCATTAATGGTCAGATGTGACTCTGCCACCTGAATCCATTCGCCGTTACCATAAAACGGGACACTGAGCATTTGATTCAGTATTGAGCCATTAACCAATTGCTTTCCCGAGCCATTAAACATCAGCTCTTATGGATAAATAAACAGAAAAGGTTGTAAACCAATTACTGAGGATAGTGAAAAAGTATTTTATTAGCACGAATTACAGATAGTCAGCCACTCACTTCAGGTGAAATTCTACACAATTCTCCCGTCGTTCGGACGAAAAACAACAAAAAGATGAAGATATTACAACTCAATTAAAAATCTAATTTAAACACTGTTTGTTTATTATAACACTGGGGCCAGTTAGCAAAGGTTTAATAGTCTGTTATTTATAAAATAAATTATTATAATTTATAAGACATCTCTGTAAATATTATACCCCTAACAGTTTATCTGAAATATATATATTCTACTATTAAAAGTATAGCTGAAATTCATTTTAACACATTTTATGATATAGTTTACAACGTTTTGGAGAGGCTTACTGTGTAATATGTCCAGTTGTAACCAGAGAAGTCAGAGAGATGTTTCAAACATGCTTTAATGTTGGCTTGGTGACGTGAAAGAGAATCCTTAACCAAGTAGATAGGCTTTTTTAGTCCTAGTCACTGCACGCTGTTAACTTCTAGTTATTCGTCGTGTTACAGTCCTATTGTGGTATCTGGCCAAAATTACCTGTTGTAAAATGAAAAAGGAGGGGGAGGTTTGCAACGCATGCTGTGGTTATACTGAGCTATCAATTTGGGATGAGCCGGTGCGGAACCTAAGGCTGGTGTTGCATTGACAACTTTTGCATTCATAACTGCATCCTCAGAAAACGGCTCCAAATTGGAGTGCAAAGCCGTTACAATGGGCGATAGGCATACAACAGGAATTTACATTTGAAAGGGTCCAGTTGTTAAGAATAAATGAAACATGTATATTGTGAGCAATGTCATGTATTTTAATGTTTCTCCCAGAGAATTTGCTTTTTACTTCAGTGAGGTTGCTCTGGTCGGATTTTACGAGTTGTCTATTGTCATCGCGTGCTCGTTCGATCAACTGTTGCAGTATTATATTTATTTTTAAAACATAACACAATAGCAAAAATGAAATACAACGTGCTTCAATTGTGTAGATCTGATTTACAAACGATCACAGTGATCAAACAATCCATTTATTCTGATTCTAATTGTATACGATACAAATACTGACTGCCACTGAGGACCGACCATAAGCCAATCTATCCATAGGAAGGTTGTAGAAGTGAGCCAGGATTGAGGCCATGATTGTACTGTAAAGGTTACGGCTGTAGCCAATGCAACGATGGCCTGCCAGTTATGGGCTGCAAGCTGCAGTTTGTTTTATATAACTTTGTTGGATTTCCATTCCTCTTTCACCGCCTTTGCGCAAAACGCTGTGTAATGTTGGTGGTAGCTGGAACAATGGCAGTCACTGGAAATATCCCCGTCAACGGTAGCAAACGTTCGACGCAGATATGTTCATAATCCCCGTTGATTAACTTTCAAAAGCTACTTTCAATAGTCAAACTGAATTGTTTTACACTAGGGACCTGGTTGAATTCAGTGCCGAAGGACTGTATATGTCCGTTTCACAGCTTGACTCCTATTTCAGTATTTATGATTTAGATTCAATACTTCGACTATACGCAATCCATTTGAACCGTAGAATTTGAATGAAGTATCATGTTTAGGTTTGACCTCTTCCGTGACGTTTCCTTCGAAGATGTTCCACGTGGGATATAACAGTGATAGCTCTGCGATATGTCGGCCATACTGTAGAAAACAGTAATACAGAAATTTAGGAAACCGAGCAGAAGTGATGAGTGGATATATTATACCGCAGGCCATTCCAAAACGTTGCACAATCTATCCAGAGGAGATTTACCTAAATGGTGCCCCGGCTGAAACACTTCAATTAGGTGGAAAGACTGAAGAAACTGGAATCGTTCTCCATAGAGCAGAGAAGGTTAAGCGGAGATTAAAATTATGAAGGATATTGATAGAGTAAATAAGGAAAAACTGTTGCCATTGGCAGAAGGGTGGCTAACCACATGATACAGATTTAAGGTAATTGGCAAAAGAACCAGAGGCAACATGAAAATTTTTTAATGAGCAAGTTGGTAAGATCTGGAATGCACGCCTGAAGGATAGTGAAAGCAAATTCAATAATAACTTTAAAGAAGGAATTGAATAAATACTTGAAGGCTACAGGGCTTTGGGGAAAGAGCAGGGGAGTGGAGCTAATTGAATCGATCTTTCAAAGAAACAGCACAGGCATGATGGGCTGAATGACCTCTTTCTGTGCTGTATTATTCTGTAATTCTATGATTGTAAAAGTTTAACTGATGACATTTTTTTCAATCCACCATTGACGTGGAGCAAACTGCATAAGAAACAACCTGCTTATTAATAATGGGACAGTCACCTGTGTATTACCAAGAGCTGGAAAGTGGGATGAGGCTGGATAGCTCTTGGTCGGCCGGCGCAGACACGATGGGCCAAAGTGGTCTCCTTCCGTGCTGTAAATTTCTATGATTCTATGTATCAGAAGTACACTTTATCAGAAAAGCTGTTCCTTGCTCCCAATACATTTCAGATAAAGATGGCCAGAATCCTTTCTTCAAAAATCGATACAGGTGTTTGGACACAAATAAATATTACTTCTGTACACAACTGCTTCCACAAATATTCATCAGTGATATAATTCAAAACCCTCACTACACAGAGAATGATAGAATATTTTGGAGAAGGGAACATTTATTAGCCTGTAGAATTCCAAAAGCATGTGTTCTTGACCCTCTCCTCTTCCTCATCTACATGCTGCCCCTTGGTGACATCATCCCAGACACGGGGTCCGTTTCCATTAATACACTGATATCAAGCTCTACCTCACCACTATCTCTCGTGATGCCCCCACTGCCTTTGAGCTGCCAGACTGCTTATCCATTTTCTAATATAGGATTAGCTGCAATTTCCTCCATTGATTCTATTCCATTCCACGGCCACTGTCTCAGACTGAATGAGACTACTTGTACCTCGGTATCCTATTCGACCTGGATGTGCTTATAAGTACTGCCAAAATGGCCACCATGCTCCACCCTTTGTCTATGATTGGTCCCCTTGGAGGATAAGCCACACCATGAGGTTTCACAGGAATGTGTAACTGGAACCCCTATCCCAAGGTCTCACTGACTATGCAAATTGTAACTCGATCCACTTTGACTTCCTGAAGTGACAGAGGACAGAGCTCCCCAGAAGAAAGCAATGGCCAGCCAAAGTGCCTTACCCCAGTCCGTGCATTCCTCCCCCAGCCAAAATGCCTTACCCCAATCCGTGTATGCCTCACACAGCCAAAGTGCCTCACCTCAGTCCAATGCATGCCTGCCCCAGCTGAAGTGCCTTACCCCAGTCCAAGTGCATGCCTTCCGCAGCCGAAGTGCCTTACCACAGTCCAAGTACATGTCTCCCCCCAACCCCATCATAGATGGGGCAGGCATTGTGTATGGATTGTTAACAGGTTTATTGGGTATGGTGAATAGTGACAGTGCCATAACTTCTGGATATCATCCACTCCAACGATGTCCCTTGTAGGGGGTTGGAAGAACATGATCGTTGGCAGGAGGCGGGGCTTGATGCATGCCTGTCAAAAAAGTTCCCTCTCGCCCCTCGGATCCCCCCCCCCCCTCATCCCTGTCTCTGCCCCCTCTCTCCCAGCCTCTCCCTCCCTCCTCCACGTGTCTCCCACCCCACCCCCAAGTTTCTCTCTCTCTCTCTCTCCAACCTCTCGCTTTTCCCCCCACCCCTCCCTCTCCCTCTTACAGCTCCCCGCCGCTTCTCTGTTCGCCGCTGCACACGCCCACCGCTCTCAGCCCCAGGCACGCCCTCTTGACCTCAGGCCCGGCTCTCCCGGCCCCAGGCTGGCTGCTCTCGGCCTCCTGAGAGGGGTCGGGGAGAGAGAGTCGGGGTGGAGAGAGTCGGGGTCGGGGCCGGGGCCTCAGCAGGCGAAGAGAGTCGGAGCCGAAGCTCCTGCTCTCGACATCACTTGGGGGGAGTGATTCCGGCCGGGAGGGGGGGAGGCAGAGCTTGGCAGGAGGCGGGGCTTGATGCATGCCTGTCAAAAAAGTGCAGTACAAATAGTTACACTGATTCGACATCAAGCAAAGCTTCCCAACTCATATCCTTTCCATCTCAAAGACCGCCTTCTTCTACTCCAACATCGGCAACCTCTGCTCTTACCTCAGCAGCAACCCTCTGCCATGCCAATATCACCTCCAGACGAGATTATTACAACGATCTCCTGGCTAATCTATCATTCTCTACTCTCCGTAAATTTCACCTCACCCAAAACTCTATTGACCGCACCTTTTTTACCCCAATTCTGCTCGCCTATCACCCCTGTTCTTGCTGACCTGCACTGACTTCCAGATCCCACAAATGCCTCCAATTTAAAATTCTAATCATCATGTTTAACTGTCTCAATGGTTTTGCCCCTCATCATCTCTGTAACTTGTTCCAACACTATGCCACCCCTATCCAACTTCCCATTCCTCTAACGCTGACCTTTTGTGCATCCCCTCTCTTCACTCCACAATTGCCGGCTGTGCCTTCAGCCACCTAGGTTCACTCCTCTGGAATAAACTGTCTAAACCCCTCCATCCCCTTCTCCTCTTTAAGGCCCTTGTCTTTGACCAAGCTTTTGGTCACCTCTCCGAATGTCTCCTTTTTTGGATCTGCATCTATTTATTTCTGATTAGGGTTCTGTGAACCCTTTGGGACGTTTTCTATGTTGATGCTGCTATATAAATGCAAGTTGTTGTTGTTGTTGTATTCCCCTTTCCACTCATCGTCACTTTGTCTTCCACTCCAACTCAGATTGAAGACAAATATTGTGACGTGGGAATCAGCAGGAGTGGCCAGGTTATTGCCAAGCGGCGAGATGCACTAATCAAGGACAAGGCCACAATGAGCTGCATTGTGATTGATGTGACCTCGTTAACAAATACCGTGATGCTGGAAAAACTGCGCATAAATTCCATTCTGGAAATTCAGCGTGAAAGTTTGTGTGAGATAAAGGCACATGTTTTACCTGCGGAACTCGAGCTACCAGGCTGATATCAAATCTTGTTTGACAACAGGCTGCAACACGTGCAAAAGAAAAGTAACAGTGAAAATAACACAAATCCTTCAGAAGATGCTGAGGGCTTTTCCGCGTCTTGTATTTTGATACAGTAACCAGAATGCACCGTGCCTTTCGATAATAAATTACAAATTTTAGGGCACAAATAAAAAAAACACGGTGTATTGCACCTATTCGGTTGCCTTTTTATTTCGAGAGAGCTGGATACGCTTGATCTATGTAATAAATATGTATGTGTATAAATTATAGAATGGTTACAACACCGAAGGAGGCCATTCGATCCCTCGAGCCCGTGCCGGTTCTCTGCAAGAGAACTTCAACGAGTCCCACTCTCCCGCCCTTTCCCCGTAACCCTGCAAAAGAGGGTTTTATTTGTAAACCAGCTGTCTGTACCAACCTGCAGTCATACTTCATGCAATAGCGGAAAACTTATGGGTGAAGAGGATCCCTGAACTTTAAACTGAGAGGAAGGAGCAGCCGGCGTGTTCGAGCTTGCCAAGGGGGCATTATTGAGCCAGCAGGATTGAGCACTTCATCGACGGTCTGGATGGTGTAATACAGCAAAATGTGTGTTGCTCCCTTAAGGTAACTGGTGATTTGTGGTGCTTAAGCACCTCCAACATACTAAGTTTGCAAGAATTGCAATAAAACTTCTTAATAACATTAACCATTTCAGAGACATTGCCAATAAAATTGGGTTCATATTCTAATCTTCCCATTACTGTAATAATGGACGCTTCCTGAAAACGAATATATGGCGAAGGGAACATGACTAGTCTGATCTAGGCTCAAATTACATCATGACCACAAGAATCAATTGTACATGGCTATAGCAGTCGGCTGAATCCCGAAGTGAGATTATAGTCTTGAAATCACTCCAGGATATTTATGTTTTATAATATACTATATACCGCAAATCTCAGCAAGTAGTTTTACTCAGATTTTAGTCGTTTTGCCACGAATGCTCTCGATGCGCATGGCAAAAGCTAGTGCACTTCTGTCTAGTGCACAGTGAACAATTAACGAATGTAACAAAGTTGATCAAGATATGCGTTCCATATAGCAACAGTTGAACATATTAGTTTGCATTTAATTTCTAATTTTGGGGGTTACGCACAATCAAATTCGGAATAGGATGGAACAATGATGGCGTAGAATTTATTAACGAGAATTACAGACGCCAGTTCAAACAAATTATTTCAATTTTCTACTAATCCAAGATTACATAATGAGCTCAGCAGAAAATCCAATGGAAAGATTGGCAGCAATATGAAGCTGGGTAGTAACATACATATATATATATATGCGTCAGCAAAAGGCAATGCACTTGCAGTTCTTTCCCAGAGATTAGTGCCCTCTTTTTGTAATAGAAGTATTAGTTTCAACAGCAAGTGTCATTGCTGATAGCTCTTTACTGATAAGGGCCGGGAGGTCCCCCAGCCTTTTATATTTACAGTGCTGTCCAACTCGAGTAGGTATGATTCGCGGGATGCAACGATGGGGGAAGGGTTTCATGCAAAATCATACTGTACAAAATCTCGCTATCTATTTTCAACAGGTGGTAGAACTTCAAACAATGGTCTTGTACCTGCTCTATGTGATAGTATTAACTTGACCTGCTAATCAACCTACGCTTTAGAATGAAATTACATAAAAACATAAGAAATAGGAGCAGGAGCAGTCCATTTGGCCCCTCGAACCTGCTCCGCAATTCAATATCATGGCTGATCTGATCTTAAACTCAGCTCCACTTCCCGCTCCCCATAACACTTTACTCCCTTATTGCTCAAAAATCTGTATATCTCCGCCTTAAATGTATTCAATGATCCAACCTCCACAGTTCTCTGGGGAAGATTGTGAAATCATCTTTAAAATGTTCAACATTTTGAATTTTTCCTGCACATAATACCTGCATTGCCCTGGGTGATGCAAGAACAAGTATTTTTTTGTTACCAATTGGTTGGCAAGATGTACATATAAGAACATAAGAATATAAGAAATAGGAACAGGAGTAGGCCATATGACCCCTCGAGCCTGCTCCACCATTCAATAAGATCATGGCTGATCTGTTCATGGATTCAGCTCCACTTCCCTGCCCGCTCCCCATAACTCCTTATCCCCTTATCGTTTAAGAAACTGTCTATTTATGTCTTAAATTTATTCAATGTCCCAGCTTCCACAGCTCTCTGAGGCAGCAAATTCTACAGATTTACACCCCTCTGAGAGAAAAAATTTCTCCTCATCTCAGTTTTAAATGGGCGGCCCCTTATTCTAAGATCATGCCCTCTAGTTCTAGTCTCCCTCAACAGTGGAAACATGCTCTCTGCAAGCCCCCTCATAATCTTATATGTTTTGATAAGATCACCTCTCATTCTTCTGAATTCCAATGAGTAGAGGCCCAACCTACTCATAAGTCAACCCCCTCATTTCTGGAATCAACCAAGTGAACCTTCTCTGAACTGCCACCAAAGAAAGTATATCCTTTTGTAAATATGGAAACCATAACTGCATGTAGTATTCCAGATTTGGCCTCACCAATACCCTATATAGCTGTAGCAAGACTTCACTGCTTTTATACTCCATCCCCTTCGCAATAAAGGCCACAATTCCATTGACCTTCCTGATCACTTGCTGTACCTACATACCATCCTTTTGTGTTTCATGCACAAGTACCCCCAGGTCCTGCAGTACTGCAGCACTTTGCAATCTTTCTCCATTTAAATAATAACTTGCTCTTTGATTTTTTTCTGCCAAAGTGCATGACCTCGCACTTTCCAACATTATACTCCATCTGCCAAATTTTTGCCCACTCACTTAGCCTGTTTATGTCCTTTTGAAGAATTTTGTGTCCTCCTCACATATTGCTTTTCCTCCCATCTTTGTATCGTCAGCAAACTTGGCTACGTTACACTCAGTCCCTTCTTCCAAGTCATTAATATAGATTGTAAATAGTTGGGGTCCCAGCACTGATCCCTGCGGTACCCCACTAGTTACTGGTTGTCAACCAGAGAATGAACTGTTTATCCTGATTCTCTGTTTTCTGTTAGTTAGCCAATCCTCTATCCATGCTAATATATTACCCCCAATCCCGTAAACTTTTATCTTGTGCAGTAACCTTTCATGTGGCACCTTGTCAAATGCCTTCTGGAAGCCCAAATACACCACATCAACTGGTTTCCCTTTATCCACCCTGTTCGGTACATCTTCAAAGAATTCCAGCAAATTTCTCAAACATGACTTTCCCTTCATAAATCCATGCTGACTCTGCCTGACCAAATTTTGCTTTTCCAAATGTCCTGCTACTGCTTCTTTAATAATGGACTCAAACATTTTCCCAACTACAGATGTTAGGCTAACTGGTCTATAGTTTCCTGCTTTTTGTCTGCCTCCTTTTTTAAAAATAGGGGTGTCACATTTTCCAATCTGCTGGGACCTCCCCAGAATCCAGGGAATTTTGGTAAATTACAAGCAATGCATCCACAATCCCTGCCACTACTTCTCTTAAGACCCTAGGATGCAAGCCATCAGGTCCAGGGGATTTATCTGCCTCTAGTCCCATTATCTTACTGAGTACCACCTCCTTAGTGATTGTGATTGTGTTAAGTTCCTTCCCCCACCCCACCCCCCACCCCCCTATAGCCCCTTGACTATCCACTGTTGGGATATTGTTAGTGTCCTCTGCTCTAAAGACTGATACAAAATATTTGTTCAGAGTTTCTGCCATCTCCATGTTCCCCATTACTAATTCCCCGGTCTCGTCATCTAAGGGACCAACATTTACTTTAGCCACTCTTTTCCTTTTTATATACCTATAGAAACTCTTTTTATCTGCTTTTATATTTCATGCTAGTTTACTTTCATAGTCTATCTTCCCTTTCCTAATCATTTTGTTAGTCATTCTTTGCTGGCTTTTAAAAGCTTCCCAGTCCTCCGTCCTCCCATTAGTCTTGGCCACTTTGTGTGCCCTTGCTTTTAATTGAATACCGTCTTTTATTTCTTGGACTAGTTTTAATTGTCTAAGGACATTTGTGAGGAATTTCCCAGATTTTTTTTGCAGTGTATCAAACTGTTTTGGAAGATTCCGGATGGTTGTTGGAATCATAGCCAGCAAAAATCAAGCCATAATCCATGCCTAGTATCAAAATACTGTTAGAAGGCAAGTAGGATATAATTTCAACCTCACAATGTACAACAATGTTGACCTCCCAGTCACTGCCAAGATACCAGAGAGGATACCAAGGGGAAGCGAAATGCTTCCTAAGAAATGGAAAATAGGGGGAGACAAGACAACTCCATCTCACTGTAACCCAGGCCAGGAGGAGAATATGAAGGCTTAAATATGTTTGACTGTCTTCCTTCTTCGTCAGTGATTAACACTAAATATGGGAAAATACGAAAATGAGGGCAGAAGATGACCATCTGGTCCATCAAGCCTGCCCCACACTGTTGTGATGCCTGAGAGAGGCAAAAAACTAGATAAAACCCATGGCCAATGACAAAAAAAATCACTGGGGGATCAAGGGGTATGGCGAGAAAGCAGGAATGGGGTACTGAAGTTGAATGTTCAGCCATGAACTCATTGAATGGCGGTGCAGGCTAGAAGGGCCAAATGGCCTACTCCTGCACCTATTTTCTAAGTTTTTTCTATGTTTATATCACCTGGTATTTCACTTACTTCGCCCCAGACAGAAACTTATCAAGCTCTCTTTTGAAGGTATCATCGTCATCATCATCATAGGCAGTCCCTCGAAGTCGAGGGAGACTTGCTGCCACTCTAAAAGTGAGTTAATAGGTGACTGAACAGTCCAATATGGGAATTACTGTCTCTGTCACATGTGGGGCAGACAGTCGTTGAAGGATAGGGTGGGTGGGACTGGTTTGCCGCACGCTCCTTCCGCTGCCTGCGTTTGGTTTCTGTATGCTCTCAGCAATGAGACTCGAGGTGCTCATCGCCCTCACGGATGCACTTCCTCCACTTTGACCAGGGACTCTCACGTGTCAGTAGGGATGTTACATTTTATCAAGGAGGTTTTGAGGGTGATCTAGAAACGCTTCCTCTGCCCACCTTGGGCTCGATTGCCGTGTAGGAGTTCCGAGTAGAGCGCTTGCTTTGGGAGTCTTGTGTCAGACATGTGAACAATGTGGCCTGCCCAGCGGAGCTTGTCGAGTGTGGTCAGTGTTTCGATGCTAGGGATGTTGGCCTGATTGAGGACGCTAACTTTGGTGCATCTGTACTCCCAGGGGATTTGCAGTATCTTGCGCAGACATTGTTGGTGGTATTTCTCCAGCGATTTGAGGTGTCTACTCTATATGGTCCACGTCTCTGAGCCATACAGGAGGGAGGGCGTACACAGGGAGTCAGCATAAGCCAGCAACATGTTCAATAGATCTACTATCCTTTGAGAAAAGAAGAACTACCTAACATCTAACCTGCCCCTACCCTTGTGTAACTTATAGACCACTGGTCTTGCTCAAACGATCAAAGTGAAACAATCTATCAATAGGAACATAATATAGTGCTTTAAATGTTTTATATTCCGCTATCAAATGACACCAAAGTCTATGTATCTCGAAACTGAACAGACCCTTGCTTTTTAAGCCTATCTGAGTAACTATGGCGGGTAACTTGTGCATGAAACACAAAAGAATCGTATGCAGGTACAGCAAGTGATCAGGAAGGCCAATGTTGTCTTGATCTTTATTGCAAAGGGGATGAAGTATAAAAGCAGCTGTACCTTATACAGCTATATAAGGTATTGGTGAGGCCACACCTGGAATACTGCGTGCAGTTTTGGTTTCCATATTTACGAAAGGATATATTTGCTTTGGAGGCAGTTCAGAAAAGGTTCACTAGGTTGATTCCGGGGATGAGGGGGTTGACTTATGAGGAAAGGTTGAGTAGGTTGGGCCTCTACTCACTGGAATTCAGAAGAATGAGAGATGATCTTATCGAAACGTATAAGATTATGAGGGGGCTTGACAAGGTGGATGCAGAGAGGATGTTTCCACTGATGGGGGAGACTAGAACTAGAGGGCATGATCTTAGAATAAGGGACCGCCCATTTAAAGCTGAGATGAGGAGAAATGTCTTCTCTCAGAGGGTTGTTAAACTGTGGAATTCACTGCCTCAGACAGCTGTGAAAGCTCGGACATTGAATAAATTTAAGACAGAAATAGACAGTTTCTTAAACGATAAGGGGATAAGGAGTTCTGGGGAGCAGGCGGGGAAGTAGAGCTCAGTCCGTGATCAGATCAGCCATGATCTTATTAAATGGCGGAGCAGGCTCGAGGGGCTGTATGGACTACTCCTGTTCCTATTTCTTATGTTCTTATGTTCTTAAGTTAGGAATCAATCGTGTGGCCCTTTTCTAAAGTCTTGATATCACCCACCATATAAGGGGGCCAAAACTGGATGCAGTATCCTAAATGTGGTCGAACCAAAGGTCTTATATAAGGACAAAATGGTGTGCTTTGTTTTGTATTAAATAGTCCTGTTAATATAAGCTAATACCCTATTTGCTTTGTTTATGGCACCTCATTATTGGATATTAGCCTTTAGAGAATTATGAACTATAACACCGAGATCCTTTTCTCTCCCAACCACTTTCAGTTCTGTTGTAAAGTGCAAATATACTTGGTGTTGCGTAACACTACATTTATCTCGGTTAAATTCTATTGCCAGTGTTTGGTCCATTCTACCGACACATCTAAATCCACTTTCAGAAATGTGTTCTCCATCACAGTCTAACATTTACTCAAATGTTCTTATTATCCGCAAACTTGCAGATCTTTCCCTCAACACGTATAACTTGGACATTTATGAATGACATGGAATAGAAAGAAAGAAAGACTTTCATGATCACTGGATATCTCAAAGTGCTTTACAGCCAATGTGCACAAAGCAACCTCCACAAACAGCAATGTGATAATAACCAGATAAACTGTTTTTATTATGTTGATTGAGGGGTAAATATTGGCCAAGACACCAGGGATAACTCCCCTGCTTTTCTTCATAATAGTGCCATGGGATCTTTTCCATCCACCTGAGAGAGCAGACAGAGTCTCAGTTAACATCTCACTGAAAAGATAGCACCCCCAACAGTGCAGCACTCCCTCGAGTATCAGCCTAGATTTATGTGTTCAAATCCCTGGAGTGAGATTTAAACCCACAATTCTCTGACTCAGAGGCGAGTGTGCTACCCACTGAACCACAGCTGACATTGTAATAACAGTGGAGAAATTGATTATTCAATAGGATGAAACATAAAGAGATATTCAGGGTTATATTTTGATACTTTCAATGGAGTGCACAGTTTTGTGCAATATTGGACCTTCATTTATATCTTATTTCAAAACTTGTCTTTGGAGCACCACTCTAAGTTTGTATGTTCAACAAAGCCTCTACCCAACCTCTGGATTGTGTAAGTTTGACTCCATGCTAATATAAGCATGAAGACACTGGGTCAATATGGCTAACTCCTCCTGTGGTTGGATGGATAATTACAAAATCTGATTGACCTCGCCTTTTGAAGATTTCCCTGACAACCACTTCACCGCTTCAAATTCCATTCCACCACACAATCCAAATTTGACACCTGATCTCGATCAAAATTCATCACCTAATTGTCAGCCATAGATGTGTATTCATATGTAGAATTTTTAGTATGGCAGTTCATATCCACTTTTACATATGAGCATTGCAAATTATATTAAAAATATGATCCATGTATACATGTTCTATCTAAATGAGAATCTGATTCATGAAATTGTAAGTATGTTTACGATTGATCAAAATTCATCAGCTTAAGTCTCCACAATTTAACAGCTCCTTGCCCAACATCTCCCAGTCTTCAAGTACTGCCCTAAAGTTAATTTATATGGAAACGAATGAAAGCAATCACATGTAATTAAAATTGAATGCAAAAGAAATCAACTAATACCAAGCATTTTCATACATAACAGCCATTGCACTTTAAGTCAATTCACTATATGTGAACATTTGACACATTTCTGAAAGACATGCTATATAAATGTTATGTGAATGCAAGTCTTTCTGTCAAGTCCTTTATCGCTGCAATGCACTTTATTGGTATGGTCTTCTCCCAGTTTGGGTCATGATTGCTCTAGTGAAGATAATATATAAACTTCACTGGGTTCTCCTCCACTGTTGGCCCACTCAGCTTCATCTTCAGGTCCCAGCATTTTATCATTTATATGCTATGTTTTGGTGATGTTATCAGGAAGCACATTGTTAGCTTCCACATGCATATCAAGACACCTAGCTTTAGGAACATAGGAATGTAGAAACAGGAGTAAGCTATTCAGCCCCTCGAGCCAGTTTTGCCATTCAATTAGATCCTGGATGATCTGTACCTCAACCCCATTTGTCCACCTTTGCTGCATATCCCTTCATACCATTACCTAACAAAAATCTATCAATCTTTGTTTTGTAAGCATCAATTGACCCAGCATCCACAGCCTTTACATTTCTGTCTTCACTATTTAGCCCAAAGTCACTGCTATACTCTTCAATTGCTTCCCTGATGTTATGACTTGGATGAGTCAACATTTCTTCCCAATTAATGAGCAAAACTAAAGTAATTGGGGGCAAAATTCAACTTTGGCGGGGGCACAAATTGGAAGGGGAAATGGGTTGGGGTGTATAACAAGCAGCTGATTTGCTACTGTTTGTTTTTTGCCCCCACCAAAGTTGAATTTCAATCTGATTGTCTTTTGCTCTCACCAGTAACTACATGCCTCTGGCTTTGACTCCATCACCTTCTCAGCTGTCATTTTAGGCGTAGTCAATGGTGTGGAATCTCAATGGACTGCTGGACCCCCACTTCCTTCTCATTGCTTGCAAATTTCAACATGGCTGGCCCTACCCTACTCAGCAATCTCCTCCAGACATAGATTCCACACAACTTCTGCTCCTTTGACACATAATTATTCCTTGTTCCCCACTCCCTCCACTCCATAACTACTGGTTGCTCTTTTAGTCACATTGTTCTGGAACTCCATCTTTAGATTTCTCTGCACTGCTACTTCCCTTCCTGCCTTTAAAAATCATCTCAAACCCCTCCTCTTAAACCACAATTAGCCACTTTAAATTTTCCATTCTTCCACCCTTTTCTTTTTTGCTCAGTATTCATTGTTTTTGTCTGGCAAGTGAGTGAAATACTTGGGAAGTGATTTCCACCCATGGTTCTCCTGCTCGTCCATTGTAAACATTGGAAGAATGGTGTACACACCATTTACATTGCTGTTCTGGGATTTCTGCAGCTCTTCTGCTGAAGTTACATTGAAGTAAACAGGAGAACAATTTAAAGAGACCGCCTGTTGGGCCGCAACCAGGAAGCTAAGTTTTTAAAATATACTTACCTGAATGTGGAGCTATGAGGAGCAGGAGTGCGCCTCTCGACCCCACATTAAAAGACACAGTCAACTGCCAGCCAATCCCTCCACTCCAATCACCACCGCTCCCGCTCCCTGATTGCTGCTGCTCCCTCCCCTGAAATCAGCGTCACCCTCCAATCACCGGTCCCTCCCCATCCAGATCACCCCACTTCCTCACTTGCCTGAGGGCTGCTGCGATGCCAGCAGTGGCCCAATCTTCAATCACACTTCGCCAGTGAACTCCCTTCTGCTTTCCTCAGCTCTCCAGCTCAATCATGCCTTTAATAACTCCAGACTCCACTACTCCAACACTCTCCTGACCAGCCTCTATTCTCTGTAAACTTGAACTCATCCAATACTCTGCTGCCCATATTCTGATTCGCACCAAGGCTCGTTCTCTCATTACCCCTATGTTTGCTGCATTGGCTACCAATGTCTCGAATTAAAAATTCTCATTCTTGTGTTCAAATCCCTTCATGCTCTCACCCCTCCCTATGTCTGTAACCTCCGCCAACCATACAACCCTCCGAGAACTCTGCGCTCCTCCAATTCTAGCCTCTTGCGCATCTCTGATTTTCTTCACTCTACCAGTTGTGGCCAAACCTTCAGTTACCAAGCCCCTCTAACCTGCTCTGCCTCTCTACCTTTAAAACGATCCTTAAAACCTATCTCTTTGGACAAGCTTTTGGTTATTTGTCCTAATATCTCCCTATATAGCTCAATGTCAAGTTTTGTTTGATGATGCTCCTGTGAAGAGTCTTGGAACATTTTACCACCTTAAAGATGCTATATAAGTGCCAGTTGGTTTTGTTGTTGTTGATGGAAATGAGTGTAAGAACAGCAAAGGAAAAACAAAAGTTGAGTACAGGGTACTGATTTGGAATAAAGCAAATTAAGTGAGACAAATTGGTTTGACAAAAGTTAGACAAGTAGGTAGTCTTGGACCAGTTGGTTTACATGGGAGGATACCAAGGCAAGCTAGGGAAGAAATAGCAGAGGTTTTGACTATAATTTTCCAATTTTTCTTGGAAATTAAAATTATGCCAAGGGACTGCAAGGTGGCAAATGTGAATCCTTAATCAAAAAAGGAACACAGGAAATTATAAGCCTTACATCAGCTATTAAATTACTAGAGTTTTTCATACTGATTGAAATTCAACTGACGAAATTTGAATGAATCAGGACCAGTTATCACAGATTTCTTAACTGATATGTTCTTATGTTCTTATGTTATGTTCTTATGATCATGCTTGACCAAACTTGTAGAATTCTTTAATGCAACTGAGAAATGGCTAAAGTAAATGCAGTGGATGTGGCTAAATGGATTTTCAAACAGCATAGCAACAACTACAACTTGCATTTATACAACCTCATTACTGTAATAAAACATCCCAAGGCACTTCACAGGAGCACAATTAGACAAAAATTTAAACCAAGCCAACGAAAGAAACATTAAGAGCAAAAGGTTGGTCAAAGAGATAGGTTTAAGGAACGTGAGAAAGGATAAGAGAGAGGTGAAGAGGCAGACAGGTTTATGAAGGGAATTCCAAAGCTTGGGGCCTAGACAGTTGAAGGCACTGCTGCCAATGGTGGGACAAAGGAATTTTGGGATTCACAAGAGGCCAGAATTAGAGAAATGCAGAGTTTGCGAAGGATTTTATGGCTGGGGAGCATTGAAATAGTTGAGTCTGGAGGTAGCAAATGTATGGATGAAGGTTTCCACATTAGATGGGCTGAGGCAGGGGCAGAAATAGCTGATATTTCAGAAGTGGAAGTAGGTAATCTTGGTGATGGTGAGGTTATAGGGTTTGAAGCTTAGCTCAGGCTCAAATGAGATGCCAAGGTTGTGAACAGTCTAGTTCAACCAGAAACAATGGCCAGGGAGGGGACTGGAAGCAATGGCTAGGATTGTGAGGAGGACACAAAAATTCTGCAAAAGGACATAGACAGGCTAAATGAGTGGGCAAAAATTTAGCAGATGGAGTATAATGTCGGAAAGTATGAGGTCATGCACTTTGGCAGAAAAAAATCAAAGAGCAAGTTATTATTTAAATAGAGAAAGATTGCAAAGTGCCGCAGTACAGCGGAACCTGGGGATACTTGTGCATGAAACACAAAAGGATAGTATGAAGTTCCAGCAATTGATCAGGAAGGCCACTGGTATCTTGGCCTTTATTGCAAAGGGGATGGAATATAAAAGCAGGGAAGTCTTGCTACAGCTATATAAGATATTGGTGAGGCCACACATGAAATACTGCATGCAGTTTTGGTTTCCATATTTACGAAAGGATATACCTGCTTTGGAGGCAGTTCAGAGAAGGTTCACTAGGTTGATTCCGGGGATGAGGGGGTTGACTTATGAGGAAAGGTTGAGTAGGTTGGGCCTCTACTCATTGGAATTCAGAAGAATGAGAGGTGATCTTATCGAAACGTATAAGGTTATGAGGGGGCTTGACAAGGTGGATGCAGAGAGGATGTTTCCACTAATGGGGGAGACTAGAACTAGAGGGTTTGATCTTAGAATAAGGGGCCGCCCATTTAAAACAAAGATGAGGAGAAATTTCTTCTCTCAGAGGGTTGTAACTCTGTGGAATTCGCTGCCTCAGAGAGCTGTGGAAGCCCAGACATTGAATAAATTTAAGACCGAAATAAACAGTTTCTTAAACGATAAGGGGATAAGGGGTTATGGGGAGCGGGCAGGGAAGTGGAGCTGATTCCATGATCAGATCAGCCATGATCTTATTGAATGGCGGAGCAGGCTTGAGGAGCTATATGGCATACTCCTGTTCCTATTTCTTATGTTCTTATGTTCTTATGTTCTTATTGGAGTTTGTGGTAGGGGCTGAATACAATAGCTTCCGCCTTCCCAATACTTAATTGGAGGAAATTTCTGCTTATCCAGTACTGGATGTCAGACAGCATCCTGACAACACAGAGGCAGTGGAGGGGTTGAGAGAGGTGGTGGTGGGGTAGAGCTGGGTGTCATTAACTTATATATGAAACCTGACATTGTGTTTTCTATTATGTTGCCGAGCGGCAGCATGTAGATGAGAAATAGGTCTGTGCCAATGATAGATCGTTGGGGGAATCCAGAGGTAACAGTGCAGGAAGAGAAGCCATTGCAGGAGATTCTCTGGCTGCTACTAGATAAATGGAACCATAAACACATGAGGCTTATGGCAAAGATAATGTTCATGGAATTGAGGGGTATGATCACATGGATAGAGAGACGATTGAAGTGCAAAAAGCCAATGTAAGTGTAAAAGGACTTTTCTCAGACTGGGAAAATGTGGTAAGTGGTGCTCCACAGGGGTCTGTGTGAACTTGGTTCTTATTTATTATATACATAAATTATCTAGACTTGGGAATTGAGGGAACAATATTTAAAATTCCCATTACATGAAATTAGAGGGTATGGCAAAACAGTTGGTGGATGTAGATAGGGTAGCAGGATAGGCAGATAAGCAGCAGAAGCAATTCAATGTAAATCAAATGTGATGTCATATATTTTAGAAGTAAGGATAGGGAAAGAAAAAGACACTTTAAATACTTCAATTTTAAGTGGAGTAGAGAAGCAAAGAAACCTTAGTATACAGACATACAGGCCATTGAAGTGGCAGTACAATTAGATAAGACCATAAAAAAATCAAATAGATTCCTTGGTCTTGTTTCTCTGGACACTGAGTACAAAAGCAAAGAGGTAATATTGAACTTTACAAGACCTTTAATAGGCCACAGTTTGGAGTATTGTGTGCAATTTAAGACAGCCCATCTTAGGAAGGATATATAAAAAATGATCGGCATTGATTGACTAGAATGCTCCCAAGGACAAGGGTTAGAATTATGAAGAGAAACTTGATGTGAGGATTTTTTTCAAGATAGCTGAAAAGGTGAAGGGGGAACGGAAAAGGTGAAGGGGAGACCTGTTAGAATTTTCAAGATTATGAAGGATTATAAAATAAAAATTGATATGTTGTTTCCAATAGTTGGTAAGGTGGTAACAATGGGACACACAAAAAGAATTAAAAGGAAAGTTATGAACATTTTTCTTCACAGAGAAATAGTTAAAATATGGAGCAGAGTCCATAAATAAGTTTTTTGGGCCTTTGTCATTTTAAAAAGAGAAATCATAATTGTTATGTATGCATGCTTGTATTGTTATATGATGTCTGTAACACTGAATGTACCTTATACTATACAAACCTTACCTGTACACCAGAGGTTGCTGCTGCTGGAGACCTAAAGGTTACCTGCACAGTGCAGGTAACCCAGTATAAAAGGGAGCTCACAGCTTGGTGTCCTCACTCGAGGAGCTGCAAATAAAGGACTACAGGTCGACACAGTTTAAGTATCATATCCTGCCTCGTGGAGTCATTACCAAAGGTGCCTACATACACAATAACTGGTGACGAGGTCACAAACTACACGCTCAGCATGTCGAATCTCAGCAACTTTCATCAATTTACCGATGGAGAAGATTGGGACGCTTTTGTAGAAAGATTGGAACATTTCTTCATAGCCAACGACCTGGATGGGGACACGTCGGCGACACGACCGAAAAAGCGCAGGGCCATCCTGCTTCGCAGTTGTAGGCCCACCATCCATTGTCTCATCAGGGACTTCAGAGCCCCGGAGAAGACAACCAGCAAGAGCTATGAGGAACTTGTAACACTAATACAGGAGCAACTAAAACCAAAGGAAAGCATCCTCACAGCCAGGCACCGGTTCTACACTTACCGGCGACCCGAGGGCCAAGAAATTGCTAAGTATGCTGCACATTTAAGAAGACTAGCTGCACCGTGTGATTTTGGAGACCACCTTAATAAAGCACTAAGGGACATATTTGTCATTGGAATCGGCCACGAAGGCCTCCTACACAAATTGCTCTCTGTGGATATCACGGTCACCCTGCAGAAAGCAATTCAAGTGAGCCAGGCCTACATGGTTTCGGCCGGTGACTTCAGGCAAATACTGATCCAGGACTATAAACCGGCGAATGCAGTGCACCGCATGGATACTTCTAAAGGCAGAAATGCTGCCCCGAGTCCCGCAACCCTGAGTCCGCCACATGGAGCAAACAGGATGGCCCCGTGCTGGTGCTGTGGAGGAAACCACAGGGCCCACCAGTGCCGCTACACAGATTATACATGCAAAGGCTGCAAAGAAAAAGGGCACCTTCAGAGAATGTGCAGAAAAAGCTTTACTCACCGCGTCACTGAAGAGTTGGCTGATCACCGGGGCTCCAACACAGATGAAGATGAAGCTGCTCAACCCCTGGAAGAAGAGTATAGAATTTACACCTGCTCCACCGAAAGTTCTCCGTGGACAATGGAAGTAGACATCGACGGGGTCCCAGTTTCCATGAAGATCGACACAGGGGCGAGTGAGCCAGTCTGTGATGAGCCAAACAACCTTTGAAAAAATTTGGATGAATCCCGCCAATCGACCAAAACTGTCTCTTGTCCAGGCGAAGCTGCTCACCTACACCAAAGGTAAAATCCAAATCATTGGCAGCGTGGACGTCCAGGTCTCCCAGGGCGGCGTGTTGAACAAACTCCCCCTGTGGATCGTTGCCGGTGATGGTCCCACGCTGCGGGGAAGGAATTGGATGAACCCGGCCCAAATCAGTCGAAGTGGTGACAGCCTCTGGGCTCCAGCAATCGACATCGAACATGGATCCATCGCTGCAACTAGTGACCCCACTGTCCAGCTCGACTGCGCGGCGAAATCTCCAGGACCACACCACAGCGAAATCTCCAGGACCAAAAACCCAAACTTCTCCTTCACGGCCGGGGCAGAACTCCAAGAGGCGAAAATCATCTAGAAAGGTGGACTCCTGACGTGCATGGCCGAACCTAAGGAAGAAAAGACGACTACAGCCTACCTGGAGGAGAGCCAGAAGATGGCGGCTGCACCATGAGGAGAAGAACCTGCAATCAAAATGGCCACGACCAGACCACGAAGGGCAGCATAGGAAGAGCGACACATGACACCAAGCAGCCAATCGGATTGGAAGGCTCCCTTAAAGGAGACCGGTAACCAAAAAAATGTAAAGGGACAGTTTCAACTTAAAGATGACAGGGACTTTAAAGCTAAAAATGCAGTAAAAGGGTACAAGTATGATAATGTAACCATGAATTGTGAAGCTGGTATAACTAAAGTGAAAAATGAAATGAATGTTTGTGTAAGTAAGGTTAAGAACAAGCTTGTTATGTGTGATGATTATGACAGAGAGTTTGAAATGCCTAATGTAACCATGTCTGGTGAGACCATGATACCAAAAAGTGATGCAAATGCTGTTATTAACAATGTAAAGGCGGTCAATAATGTAGACTCGACTGTATGACCAGAGCCATGGTGTCATGTATATATGTAGAACACTGTTAAAGGATACTGGGTTCTACAGGGACCATGCAAATGCTAGAGAAATCCCCCCGTGGGAGACCCCCAGGTCCAGCTGGCTACCAGACCATGTAGCCTGGACCTTTGGAACTAGTGTGATGCCCCAGGAAGGACACACTCACACCCAGTGGGAACAGACCCACTACAGGGACAGTGGTCAATAGGCAGCACAGCCACCACCATTGGCAACCTGCCCCAGACCAGCCCACGAGGGCCAACACCAGGAGTGAGAGGCCAATACCCTGCAGCTTTCCTGGAAAACCCTGGGATGACCAGACTCTCATCCTAATTGGGGGACAAGAGCCCACACAGTCCTGTGGCCCTGCCCACCACCACACAACTACCCACATCACAGAGTATGCATCCTACCCACTGCTGCAATGGCTACCCCACTGAAGGATCCCACAACAGTGGCACCCACATGGTCTGTGTGCGAGGGGGGGGGGGATATGTATGAGGCCAGCCTCAAGTACAGGGATCACACCTGGCACCTACACAACCCTCATCACAACCTCCCACAGCCCACTACTGATCACCTCCCCAGGTCATTACAATAAGGACTTGAAAGATGCTGAGGAGGGAGTGTTGTTATGTATGTATGCTTGTATTGTTATATGATGTATGTAACACTGAATGTACCTTATTCTGTACACACTTTACCTGCACACCAGAGGGTGCTGCTGCTGGAGACCAATATAAAAGGGAGCTCACAGCTTGCTGTCCTCACTCGAGGAGCTGCAAATAAAGGACTACAGTCTACCCAGTTTAAGTACCATACCCTGCCTCATGGAGTCATTACCAAAGGTACCTACATACACAATAGTAATGGTTTTGGGGAGCAAGATGGAAAGCTAATGAGTGGAAGTCTATTTTCTTTTTGACTTACTTTATTATTGCTAACTTTTAAAATTTTGACTCGAGTCTCCTGGTATTTGAATTCTTAATTACAATGAAGGAAAGCATTGAACTAAATGGCCTGTTTCTGTGCTGTGACATGCAATGATTCTGTGACATGCCCCTTTGGTGAAATGCCTGAATTTTCCAAGTTGGTGCGACAAGAGGAATAACATAGTTAAGAACTTTCAGCAATAGGAAAAGCTCATAATGCCAGCAATCCTATTTGACTGATCACAATACTGCCTAACTGACCTCTCACTAATATAAAAGCAGAAAATGCTGGAAATACTCAACAGGTCAGGCAGCATCTTTGGTGAGAGAAACAGAGTTAACGTTTCAGGTCGATAAACCTTTGTCAGAACTCACTATATTGCTTCTCTTTGCCGAAATATGTCTAATAGTTTCTGAGCTCATTTATTTTATTTGCCTCCCTGATAACTTATTCACAATTTAATACTCTCTGTGTCAAAATGTTCCCCCTGACTGCATATTCAGATATTTAATTGAAATGTTAACGATTCAATGGAAGGAAGACTAGGGAGTTCTCCTGATGTCTTTGCCAGTATTCCTCCCTTAAGCAATATTACCAACAAAGCAGTCATTCGTCGCATTTATATTTGAAGGATCCTCCTCTGCACAAAATAGCTGCCACACTTGCCTACATAACAATAGCCATTACACTTCGAAATAATCCACTGCATGTGAAGCATTCGGAGCCATTTAGAGAGGATCATTAAAGTCAGTTTCTATTGTCAATTTAAAAACTTGTGTTTGCAGGTGTGTTTCAGCTTCTATTTTCCAAAACTGGGGAAAATGCAAAAGAAAAAATGGACCCCAAAAAATCAGGTAAATTCAGGTTTTATTTGGAACATTGTTAGAAGTCAAAAAAAAGCCAAGCAAGAGGCTGATAAAAAGCAGAGTTAAGCTAAATGGCAATCCACAATCATTTACATTGTCCAGCAGTGGCCTAGGTAAACCACCTATCAAGCATATAACACTGTCATAAGCACTACGTCTGAGGTGAAGAATAATTAGGTTGACATAGAGCAAAAAATTCAGGCAAAATCTTTCCAGTAAACATTGCTTTAGACAAGAACAAAAGTTAATTGAAGTACAGTAATTATTTCTATTTTTAAAATGTTACTTGGAAATTAAACCCATTTCCTGACTTTATGAAGCCTCATCTGTAACTGTTGTACAGTTATTAATATATGGAATACAGAAATGTGCATGTGGCTAAAAGGAACAATAGTAAAATTAATAACAAGTTACAAGATTGAGACCTTGGTTAAACAGAAGCTGTCAAGTACACAATAAAAGTGTTACAGCTATTTTCTTCGGCAGCACCTCCCAAATCCGCCACCTCTACCACCTAAAGGACATGAGCAGTAGGCGCATGGGAACACCATCACCTCCACGTTCCCCTTCAAGTTACACACCATCATGAGTTGGAAATAAGAACTTAAGAATATAAGAAATAGAAGCAGGAGTAGGCCATACGGCCCCTCGAGCCTGCTCCGCCATTTAATACGATCATGGCTGATCCGATCATGGACTCACGGCCACTTCCCTGCCCGCTCCCCATAACCCCGTATTCCCTTATCAGTTAAGATATTCCCTTATCGGTTAAATATATTGCCGTTCCTTCATCGTCACTGGGACAAAATCTTGGAACTCCCTCCCGAACAGCACCTTCACCACAAGGACTGCAGTGGTTCAAGAGGTGGCGCACCACCATCTTCTCAAGGGCAATTAGGGATGAGCAATAAATGCTGACCTTGCCAGCAATGACCGCATCCCTGAACAAATAAAAAAAAGTTATTTTTTAACTTTGACATTTTAACACATCAAAGACCATTAAGTTTATTTATGTCATCACTGAAACATCAGATATCAAAAACTGTAGTCAACAGTAGCATCAGTTTATACTTCTATAACAATGTGCGTCATAAATTTTATATGACCAATCCAATAAGATAAAAAACTGAAATATTTTGTTTGATAGAAAGCACATTGATATTGATTTCATAATCTCAATTTAGTCTTTGAGATTTGAAGAAACAAGTCATGAGTTCATAATGTGACTGGAATCAAAAATCGGTGCATTGATACAATTAGGTTTAGATTGTGCACTTGGCGATTGCAGGTAGGATATTGTCACTGCTGAACTCACCTTGAAATAATTTTGTGCTGAAAATCCAGTCCCAAGATTCACATGCATCGAATTAGTGATAACATGCAGACATTACATCACGTACAACACAGCATCACACAGTATGCACGATGAGACCACTACTCCGTGATGTGTATGCATTGTGACCCGATTTCCAATGAAAATTCAGATTTGATAATGGTGAAGTCAGCAGAGAATTGCTTTTTAAATGATTCGCAAACCCATTTTTTTTGTGGAAATTGATTTAAAAAATCGTCTTTACTGATCCGAGATGTGCTCAGACACCAGATAGCAGCAAGTCTTTTTGATTTGGCTTCTTACATCTTTCTCATTTTAACTTGCCTCTCCTGATATTTTGAAGGCTGCATCCATTTGTACTAACTGAAAGGCAGCCGTTTCTCTGATTGGCTCTCCATTTTCACATGACCTATTGCTGATTGGTCCCCTTAGAGAATAAGCCACACCCTGAAGTTCCTCTGGAAACTCTTTTAGGAGTCTACCTGCAAAACATAAACAACATTAAACTGTGCCACCCGACCTGGGTGACACAGCAGACATTTTCAAGCCCCTTTTTTTTTTGGTTTTTGGTTTTTTTTTTTTTGGGGCGCTAAAATCAAATTTTTCCAGTGCCCCCTATAAAAGGAGAGGGGGACACTAAAAACACCGGCAATTAAAACAAATTAAACTTTAAAACGTAAAATCAAATTAAAATTTGGTTGCCGGGCGTGATGATGCACTCCAGTCCCTCCGGTGCCCACCTCTCGCGGAAGGCCGCGAGCGTACCGGTGGACACCGCGTGCTCCATCTCCAAGGACACCCTGGATCGGATGTAAGAGCGGAAGAGAGGCAGGCAGTCAGGTTGAACGACCCCCTCGACCGCCCGCTGCCTGGACCGGCTGATGGCACCCTTGGCCGTGCCCAGGAGCAGTCCTACGAGGAGGCCCTCGGACCTACCCGCTCCCCTCCGCACAGGGTGCCCAAAGATCAGGAGAGTGGGACTGAAGTGCAGCCAGAATTTCAGGAGCAGCCCCTTCAAATAGTGGAACAGGGGCTGCAACCTTGTGCATTCAATAAAAACATGGAACACGGACTCCTCCAGACCGCAGAAATTGCAGGCGGCTTGGGAGTCCGTGAACCGGCTTAAAAATTTGTTGCACGGCACTGCTCCGTGCACCACCCTCCAGGCCAAGTCCCCGATGAATAGTGGGAGGACCCCTGCGTAGAGTGCCCTCCATCGGGGACCCCCGCCTCCTCCGGACGGCAAGATGGTACGCCATGGCGTGTCCGGACGGCCGGCGAGGATGGCAAAGTTGAGGGTGTGCAGGAGCAGCCCGTACAGGAAACCCCTCCGCGCGGAACTGAAAGGCACGGAGGGGATTTCCCCGAGGCGGCTCAAGTTGTGAGGCGCCGGTCCCCGAGGGAGGTTCCGGGGTTTGGCGCCGATGAGGAATTCCGTCCGGACGGGGGTCAGTTCGGACGGGATCTCCCCACGTGCTTGAGCCTCCTCGATACACCTAACGGAGTCAGGGCCCAGAGCTGTTTTTAGCGACTCGATGGCATCGGCCGCGCGGCGGACGTTGGCAGAATTTAGGCGTCGCGCCAGCGTGACTGGCGCCATCCAGCCCGCTCCTCCGCCATCGAGCAGGTCCCTGACCCTGGTCACCTCACCAGCCACAGCCCTCTCTTCCGACCGCCACATGAAGCCTCGGCCGTGGAGGTACGGATTCCCGAGCAGCGGTTCCTGCAGGACGGCCGCCACTCCAGCCGGCGGAGAGCTGCGCTTGGTGGAGACTTTGTTCCAGACCCTGATGAGTTCCCTGTAAAAGACAGGCAGCTCCCGGAGGGCGGTCCTGGCACCCCCCAAGTTCACAAACAGGAGCTGCGTGTCATAATTGAGGTCGAGCTGCTGGCGGAAGAAATACCTCGCCAGAGCACACCACCTAGGAGGGGGCTCGACGTAAAGGTATCTCTGCAGGGTCTGAAGACGGAAAGTCGCGAGCTGGGCGCTGACGCACACCAACGACTGACCGCCCTCCTCAAGCGGGAGACTCAAGACCGCGACAGAGACCCAGTGCTTCCTGTTGTTCCAGAAGAAGTCCACCAGCTTCTGGAATGTGTAACTGGAATCGCCCAGCCCAAGTTTTGACTGACTTTCCAATTTGTAATTCGATCCATTTTGACTTCAGAAGCCACAGAGGATGGATCTTCCCAAAAGACACCAAGTTCCAGTCGAAGTCCCTTGCCACAGCTCAATTGCTACCTTCCGCCAGCTGAAGACCCTTACCCCAGCCCAAGTGCATCCCTCTCCCAGCCGAAATCCCTTACCTAAGTGCAGGACCTTATCCCACCACCCACACCCGGCCATAGATGGGGCATTGTGTGTGGATTGTTAACATGTTTATCGAGTATGAAGTGCATAGTGACAGTGTCATGACTTCTGAATTTCATCCACCCCAACGATATCCCTTGTAACACACGCACCGAGTTTGCATGCACTAGGGGGTTGGAAGAATGTGATCCGTCTTCTCTGAGTTCCCTCTCTCCCCTCCGATCCCCCTTCCCCCCACCTGTGTCTCTCTCGCCTCCCGCCCCCCCCCCCCCCCCCCACCACCATCCCCTTACCAGTCTTTCTATCCTCACAGAACACTTTATGGTGCTGCTTGACCGCTACGGTGGCTCTCCCTGCCGCCCCGCTTCTCGCTCTCCCCATTGGCCTGCTTCTCGCTCTCCCCGCCGACCCGCTCTCCCTGCCAGCCCGCTTCTCACTCTCCCTGCTGGACCTCACTCTCCCCGCCGGCCCGCTTCTCTCTCTCACCACCTCTCACTCTCCCCGTTGCCCCGCTCTTCCCATGGGCACATTTTTCTCGCTCCCTGCCGCCTGCACTCTTCACTCAAACTGCCATTCGAACAGGTCCTGGCCACCAGCTGCCTGATCGGAGGTCTGTGGCCGCTGGGGCTTCGGGGCTGCTGATGGATCGGAGGCAGTGGAGACAATGTGTGGAGCCAGTTTTGGCCGGTTTCGCATCGGGCGTCAGGGGCGGGGGGGGGGGGGGGGAATGGGAGAGGAGGTCACATGCGCAGAATAAGGTTAGTGGGAATTGGGCTGGGGGTGGGGGGGCAGAGCCAGTGATATTTGTCCTAACTCTCGCTTCTGCACATGCGTCGGGAGAAAGAAACTATTTTTGGAGTTCACCTGCAAAACATAAAACATTAAACGGTGCCACCCGACCTGGGTGACACTCCAGACATTTACAAGGCCCTTTTTTCCCCCCCTTTTTTTTTGTGTTTTTCTTTTTTTGGTTTTTTTTTGGGCACTAAAATCACAATTTTCCCCAGTGTCGGGAGAAAGAAACTCTTTTAGAGTCTACCTGCAAAACATAAAAACATGTATCCGTGCCACCCGACCTGGATGACACACACAAGACATTTACAAGGCCCTTTTTTGGTTTTTTTTTTTGGTTTTTTTTTTGGGCACTAAAATCAAATTTTCCTTTTTCATAGAAAGTTAACATGCAGGTGCAGCAAGCAATTAAGAAAACAAATGGTATGTTGGCCTTTATTACAGATATCTAAAGACATCTTACTGCAATTATATAGAGCCCTAATGAGACACACCTGGAGTATTGTGTACAGTTTTGGTCTCTTTACGTAAGGAAGGATATACTTGCCATAGAGGAAATGCAACTAAGGTTCACCAAACTGATTCCTGGGATGGGGGGAGATTGTCCTATGAGGGAAGATTGTGTAGATTAGGCCTATATTCTCTAGAGTTTAGAAGAATGAGAGGTGATATTGAAACATACAAAATTCTTACTGGGCTTGACAGGGTAGATGCAGGGAGAACGTTTCCTCTGGCTGGGGAGTCCAGAACCAAGGATCACAGACTCAGAATAAGGGATCAGCCATTTAGGACTGAGATGAGGAGAACCTTTTTCACTCAGAGGATGGTGAATCTTTGGAATTCTGTACCCCAGAGGGCTGTGGATGCTCAGTCGTTGAGTATATTCAAGACAGTGATCAATAGATTTTTGGATATTAAGGGAATCAAAGGATATGGGGTAGTGCAGGAAAGTGGAGTTGAGGTTGAAATCAGCCATGATTTTATTGAATGGCAGAGCAGGCTCGAGGGGACAAATGGCCTACTCCTGCTCCTAATTGTTATGTTCTTATGTTCTAATTTTATTTTTAATTTGAAAATAATAACCTTCTAGAAGTCTGATGATGAGACTCATAGAAATGATGCTTGTGAACTTTGTAAATAATTGTGGTTTGTCATTTAACTTGATGGTTCTTTTTTTTCTGTCCCTTGCTTGTTTTCTTGAGTTATAGCGAAGTTTAACATAAAATTATTTTTTTTAATGATATTTTCTGAATTTCATCCTCCGCGGTGAAAAACTGGTTGGCGGAAACTTCAGTGACGTTTTACGGCGGCGCTTTCTATATAACACTAGAGAGAAGAGCGCCACTGTGCAACTCTCAAAGTAGCATTTTAGCCCCAAATTTGGCTCTCTCCGCACCCATATTCTGTGCCCAGAATACTGAAAGGGAAAAACCTGCATTGCAACCCTGCCAGCAGTGCTAAGTTTGAAGACCTGCAAAGAAGGTAAGTTAAAGTTTTAATTTTTTTATTCTTTTTCAGCGATTTAGTAGGTATGGGTTTTGTGAATATTTTGGATGTTTTTTTTTTGTTTTCACCAATTTTTTTTTGTTGTTTACCCCCCAAGGTCTCTCTCACAGCGCTATTGGCCCCGGGCTAAAGTTGCCGAAATTTGCGGTTTGCACCGTGAATCCTCGTGCAACGCCGATTTTTACCGCTGCGCAAATTAAAGGTTGAATATCAGACCTACTAACGGGGTAGCGAAGCAAAAATGGTAATTTTGGCATAAAAATACCGTCTTCACTGAAAACCGAATTTCTAGCCCCTAGGGATCATGCTCATGAGTTTTTTCAGCACTGCCTCCATGGCTTGAATTTTCCCTTTTGTCTTGGAGTTCAGTACTCAAGGTGCAGTCTAACTAAGCAGGGTTTGAATGGTCTTAACACAACATTTCCAACTTACACTCAACTAACCAAGCAATATAATTAACCATTCTATTTATTTAGTTTATTGTGGCTCCATAGCAATTTTACATAATGGTCAGGAATTTGCAGTCAGGATGACAGCGAAATGGCAGCGCTCACCGTCATTCTGCCTTTGAAACTGACCACAATTTTGGGATTTGGCGCAGACGCATTTGGAAATCCCAAAGTTGGACTCAGTCTGAATTTATTTTATTAATTAAAAAAAATATTGTCCATCTTTATTTCAGGTTTATCTTCTCCCCATGTGAAAGCCCCAGTTTTTCTTTTGCTCTTTCTAACTAGTTAAAAAGTTAGAATTTTAAGAGCTTACTCACTGCCTTGTTCACTGTCTGTGATTCGCTGCTTGGACAATTTGTTGATGTCACAGCAGTTCACACAAGGTGATCCCCAGTACAGTCCATTGATTTGATTTGAAGGTTGGAAAACCCAAAGTTCTTGACACACGGATCATGAGATCGTTGTGCGGAGAATAATTCGGGGCCAGCAGTGAGCGCCCTCGCTTCGCTGCTGACCGCAAATTCCAGGCCAATCAATTTAATTTAATTTAGCCTACATTTATTTAAATTGGCATCATATTTTAAATCATGTTCATTCATAGCTGTATATAGTGAAACATTTAAAAATCGTCACTATCTATTTATGCAAATAGAGTAGAAATGTTACACCTAAGTAATTGCATCAGCAAAGTGTGGACTATCATGTGCTGGAATCCTGCAGTAATAAAACACATACTCCTCGTTGATAAAACAAATGATTTGCAATACAGCATTATTATTTAATATTAATATTTATATTCTAATAATGTTATTTATATATAGTGGTCCAGGGTTAGTGTAAATCCTTTGTTAAAATATTGCACCATGCGACAGTAAAATTACAAAATCTTTAAGCATGAATTTTAACCAAAACTTTACCTTTATAAAGATTTGAAAGTATTGTGATAAAATGTAAAGTTACGTGTCCATTAGACTGAAAGATGCCCGAGTTCTTAGCGGTTGATCTTGTGAAGCGTCCATGATCGCGTTGTCCTTTTATTGAACAAAAACAAAATACTGTGGATGTTGGAAATCTGAAATATAAACAGAAAATACTGGAAATACTCAGCAGGTCAGGCAGCATCTGTGGAGAAAGAAAGATAGGGTTAACATTTCAGGTCGATCCAACGTTAGCCCTGTTTCTCTCTCATAGAAACATAGAAAATAGGTGCAGGAGTAGGCCATTCGGCCCTTCTAGCCTGCACCGCCATTCAATGAGTTCATGGCTGAACATGCAACTTCAGTACCCCATTCCTGCTTTCTCACCATACCCCTTGATTCCCCTAGTAGTAAGGACTTCATCTAACTCCGTTTTGAATATATTTAGTGAATTGGCCTCAACAACTTTCTGTGGTAGAGAATTCCACAGGTTCACCACTCTCTGGGTGAAGAAATTCCTCCTCATCTCGGTCCTAAATGGCTTCCCCCTTATCCTTAGACTGTGTCCCCTGGTTCTGGACTTCCCCAACATTGGGAACATTCTTCCTGCATCTAACCTGTCTAACTCCGTCAGAATTTGAAACGTTTCTATGAGGTCCCCTCTCATTCTTCTGAACTCCAGTGAATACAAGCCAAGTTGATCCAGTCTTTCTTGATAGGTCAGTCCCGCCATCCCGGGAATCAGTCTGGTGAACCTTCGCTGCACTCCCTCAATAGCAAGAATGTCCTTCCTCAGGTTAGGAGACCAAAACTGTACACAATACTCCAGGTGTGGCCTCACCAAGGCCCTGTACAATTGTAGCAACACCTCCCTGCCCTTGTACTCAAATCCCCTCGCTATGAAGGCCAACATGCCATTTGCTTTCTTAACCGCCTGCTGTACCTGCATGCCAACCTTCAATGACTGATGTACCATGACACCCAGGTCTCTTTGCACCTCCCCTTTTCCTAATCTGTCACCATTCAGATAATAGTCTGTCTCTCTGTTTTTACCACCAAAGTGGATAACCTCACATTTATCCACATTATACTTCATCTGCCATGCATTTGCCCACTCACCTAACCTATCCAAGTCGCTCTGCAGCCTCACAGCATCCTCCTTGTAGCTCACACTGCCACCCAACTTGGTGTCATCCGCAAATTTGGAGATACTACATTTAATCCCCTCGTCTAAATCATTAATATACAGTGTAAACAGCTGGGGCCCCAGCACAGAACCTTGCGGTACCCCACTAGTCACTGCCTGCCATTCTGAAAAGTCCCCATTTACTCCTACTCTTTGCTTCCTGTCTGACAACCAGTTCTCAATCCATGTCAGCACACTACCCCCAATCCCATGTGCTTTAACTTTGCACATTAATCTCTTGTGTGGGACCTTGTCGAAAGCCTTCTGAAAGTCCAAATATACCACATCAACTGGTTCTCCCTTGTCCACTCTACTGGAAACATCCTCAAAAAATTCCAGAAGATTTGTCAAGCATGATTTCCCTTTCACAAATCCATGCTGACTTGGACCTATCATATTACCTCTTTCCAAATGCACTGCTATGACATCCTTAATAATTGATTCCATCATTTTACCCACTACCGATGTCAGGCTGACCGGTCTATAATACCCTGTTTTCTCTCTCCCTCCTTTTTTAATAAGTGGGGTTACATTGGCTACCCTCCACTCCATAGGAACTGATCCAGAGTCAATGGAATGTTGGAAAATGACTGTCAATGCATCCACTATTTCCAAGGCCACCTCCTTAAGTACTCTGGGATGCAGTCCATCAGGCCCTGGGGATTTATCGGCCTTCAATCCCATCAATTTCCCCAACACAATTTCCCGACTAATAAGGATTTCCCTCAGTTCCTCCTCCTTACTAGACCCTCCGACCCCTTTTATATCCGAAAGGTTGTTTGTGTCCTCCTCAGTGAATACCGAACCAAAGTACTTGTTCAATTGGTCCGCCATTTCTTTGTTCCCCGTTATGACTTCCCCTGATTCTGACTGCAGGGGACCTACGTTTGTCTTTACTAACCTTTTTCTCTTTACATATCTATAGAAACTTTTGCAATCCGTCTTAATGTTCCCTGCAAGCTTCTTCTCGTACTCCATTTTCCCTGCCCTAATCAAACCCTTTGTCCTCCTCTGCTGAGTTCTAAATTTCTCCCAGTCCCCGGGTTCGCTGCTATTTCTGGCCAATTTGTATGCCACTTCCTTGGCTTTAAAGCTATCCCTGATTTCCCTTGATAGCCACGGTTGAGCCACCTTCCCTTTTTTATTTTTATGACAGACAGGAATGTACAATTGTTGTAGTTCATCCATGCGGTCTCTAAATGTCTGCCATTGCCCATCCACAGTCAACCCCTTCAGTATCATTCGCCAATCTATCCTAGCCAATTCACGCCTCATACCTTCAAAGTTACCCTTCTTTAAGTTCTGGACCATGGTCTCAGAATTAACTGTTTCATTCTCCATCCTAATGCAGAATTCCACCATATTATGGTCACTCTTCCCCAAGGGGCCTCGCACAATGAGATTGCTAATTAATCCTCTCTCATTACACAACACCCAGTCTAAGATGGCCTCCCCCCTAGTTGGTTCCTCGACATATTGGTCTAAAAAACCATCCCTTATGCACTCCAGGAAATCCTCCTCTACCGTATTGCTTCCAGTTTGGTTAACCCAATCTATGTGCATATTAAAGTCACCCATTATAACTGCTGCACCTTTATTGCACGCACCCCTAATTTCATGTTTGATGCCCTCCCCAACATCACTACTACTGTTTGGAGGTCTGTACACAACTCCCACTAACGTTTTTTGTCCTTTGGTATTTCTCCGCAGATGCTGCCTGCCTTCTCAGCTTTTCCAGCATTTTTCTCCTTCTATTCAACATATTTGTTGTAAGAAGGAAACAAGTATGTGATGATGTGGACTACAAATCCCAGAACGCTCCGCTCTCTGTCCCAATTGACAGCAATAAAACGCTAGGGGTCGCTATAGCTTTACCAACTGGTACGCTGATACAATTCTACAGCGTCCTCCTCATTATGTGGGTTTGGGCGAATCGTTAATATTGGTATTGTTAAAAGACCAGTTTATAGATACTATTAATAAAATTGGGTCATATTTCATAAATGTATGGTTAATTGGTTGTTTTGGTCAAACGATAAGTAAAATTAGTTAGTGTTGGGAGGAATGGTTTCAAAATTCCGTAATATATTGAATGGTGCAACGTGAAACGTTCTGTTCTGCAGATTTTGGACGAAACTCTGATCAATACTATCTCCACTTGTCCATGGGATTTCATATCTGGCATATCAGAAAGATTTTTTCAAAGTTAATTTCTGAATGTAAATGTGTTTATTCAACAGTATATGTTAGATTCATACAATCAAGGCACTTCCTGGACTCTTAAAATATAAAATAATTCTGTTGAGACACACGTCTTCCTGTTACAGTTTATCACTGAACCCTCTGGTGTACATCTTTCAAATATAGCAATTTCAGCGAAAGTTATGTGACTTGAAAAGTAGCCTAATGTTTTTCACAGATATTTGGAATGCTAATCACTACCTATATCGGACCAAAGAATCATCAACATATCCATGTGTATATGCTGGTTAAATAACCATGTACGATTTCTTTAATTACCTGGTTATTATGATAAAATAGAGACCTGAAAATGGAATCACATCAGGATTACTTAATATGCAGGGACATCGCGGGGAGGAGATGCTATTGATCCTTTGATTAAAGCTAATACGCCCCCTTCTGGGATCCTACAAAACAAATATAATCACTGACATTGTTTAGCCAACCCCTAGGAAGCAAATCTCTGTAGTAGTACCCCTCCCCACATCCCAGAACCTCAGACCCGGCCCTACCGATAATAAGCAAATACGAATTCAGAAAAGAGCATTTGTTCAACTTAACCGGTTGAAGCCGATCGCATCAATAATTCACTTATGTTCTTGTGAAGTATTGAGCAGGATTGCTCTTTTTATTTAGCGTGTGTACTGCCAATTACATTCTGCAGCATGCCCAACATGCTGTTTTATCCAGTCTTAAACATGGTTTATTCAGTCTTAAACAGCCCCGAACACCCTGATTTGCCCTCATAAAGAAACAATTCAATATGAAGATACATTACATGCTGGAGGCCAGTCAGAGATATCGCTGCGGAGTCCAGATATCCGTGACTCACACTCGATACCCTTTAGACTGGTGGATGAACAGCTTTCCTTTCATGTCTGTACATGAAGTACCCGCAGAAGTTCAGAGCTACCTGACAACGTGTGACGATTAGCCCGAATCATTCAGCGAGAGATACAGGTTATCTGACGTTTGATTCCCATTACTACTGACCCATCAATGTAGGAAATGGGCCTGGCACCGTGATAAGGAAAAAAGTGTCACCCACTCTCCCTCAACTGACGGGTCGCCCCTTACACCTGCGCTTGTCCAGTCTGTGGGATATCTCGTCATTGAAACGCCAGCAAGCGCTCAACGCGTTAAAGTATGTGCGAACACTCATGTCAGTTCATTGGGTGAATATTCTGTACCGTAAGTTATTCACATCAATGAGGGTCACTAAAGAATACTGTGGATTATGAAACCGCCTGTATTCTAAACCATCAGAACTACGTTATTTAAAAAAAATATATGATTCAAATCTGCTCCACTGGTTTCCTGCTAAAATGACAATATTCGGTATCTCTATATTGGTAAATTATAAAGTGACGTTGTACTCAGATATCCTTTTTTTACGCACATAGGTCGGAGTTTGTGAGTTCTGTTTTGATTCATACACGGTATTAGTTTTAATTCGGTTTCAATGAGGTACAGTAATGCACACCTTTCGGACAATCCGTCCCGAGGAAACAGGTCATTGTATTATACGATGCAACAATGGCGAGCCAGTAAGTGTTCATTATTGGTAAGTGCGTCAGGATCCTGAAGTGTGCCATTCAGCGTGCTATATTTATCTGCTATTATGTAACATTTACACAGCTGCAGTTACTTTATCCACTAGACTACTGATAATCGGGGTAGTAATGAAAGAGGCAGAATTATACTTAAAGAAAATGACCATTTATTTGTGAGGACTTGAGTGCCTCCGTTTTATAGTGTCTCCCCCCGCCCCCCCCGTATGCACACAAGCTTTACCACGTTAAGACCCCCATACAGAAATGATGCGAAACGTCCAATATAAAGTACAAACTGTAATCAGAACAGTCGTGTTAATGTAGTGACCCCCGTCTTTCCGCCAACCTTCACAGACGGATGAAAACACAAGCATCTCTTGGTGATACCTAACTACCATACAAAAATAAGGGCATTTCTCCCTCACTAGCAAACACAATGGGTATACAAAAACAGACAGCACTCAGTGCTGTTAAGTTCTCAGACTTGGTGCTTCATTGCTCTCTAGCGCTACACATTATCCAAACTATTGTAATTGGGCTAATTGTCCCGTACGCTGTTTTTGTACGCTACAGTATTCATATAAGGTCACGCCCTACGTGTTGCATAAAATGACAGAAATATGTACCTGGTCCCATATACTAGTTAAAAGATCAGTTTATCTGTTTAATTCCATAGGTTTACTTTGAAGCACGATGGAATATTCCCCTATTTATCTCCACAGTTGAAGTAATTGTCCAAACATGTTATTTAATGATTACAACATGGTATTTTAAGTTTAATAGTTTTATATAATCAATTTCGCATAGAGCAATGTTGATGGTTTTGAATTCACAAGATTATGTCGCCGTATTAATTTAAATCTACATAAGTTATTATATTAATAAATTTTGTGAAGGTGCATGCTGATTACACGTTAAAATAATATATACACACCTGAGCTGATTTGTTATATTAATTAACAACCTTTTGTTTAAACTAAGCCTTCGTTCAATAGATCTCCCTGTAGACATTCCTATAGTAAGGACCAAACATTGCTTCAGGAACATCATTTTAATGCTAATCTCTTGCAAATATAGTCTGCAAGAACAAAGAAATAGACCAAGCAAATTTGAGTTTTACATTTTAATATGATTAATAATTTCCATTTAATAAGCGAAGGTTTGAGCTGAATTGATATTCCTCAGTGTAATGTATAAAATAGCCATTCATATGTCCCCAAAATGGAAGAATGTTGCCAGAGAAACATTTTTGAATGGTCCATTTTAGTCAAACTTCAACAAACGTCCATCATCGCGGGAGGCTGTCAAAACTGACAGAACACCCTTCGTTTCATTACAAAATGCAAAAAAAAAATGACAAGTGATAAAAAATGAACCCAAATCGAGCTCTTTTGATGGCACAAAAGCCCCGGTAGACTTTTTTCTTCCCAATTTACCCATCACTGTTTTGTTATGACGTTCCGAAGGACGGTCAAACGCTGGGTTCGTCACCTTGCCACCTAATTGAAATGGTGAATAGCTTTCTGCTTTACTCAATAGAATTAAACAATTTACCAAGTTCACGAAGCTGTGTCATGCTTCATGACTAATTCAGATATTTAAATTCGAGCGGTCAAAGCTTGGCTATTTGATGGCAGCCAAGCGCATTTATCAGGTCAGAAAGCTCACAATGGGC